>NC_088227.1:43759910-43832410 GCF_036934945.1 Oncorhynchus masou masou | reverse complement strand
TAACCTCCAGAACACCCCTCTCCTCTCCTAGAGAACACTCTGCTGTCCTACAGAACATTCCTCTCCTCTCCTAGAGAACACTCTGCTGTCCTACAGAACATTCCTCTCCTCTCCTAGAGAACACTCTGCTGTCCTACAGAACACCCCTCTCCTCTCCTAGAGAACACTCTGCTGTCCTACAGAACATTCCTCTCCTCTCCTAGAGAACACTCTGCTGTCCTACAGAACATTCCTCTCCTCTCCTAGAGAACACTCCGCTGTCCTACAGAACATTCCTCTCCTCTCCTAGAGAACACTCTGCTGTCCTACAGAACATTCCTCTCCTCTCCTAGAGAACACTCTGCTGTCCTACAGAACATTCCTCTCCTCTCCTAGAGAACACTCTGCTGTCCTACAGAACATTCCTCTCCTCTCCTAGAGAACACTCTGCTGTCCTACAGAACATTCCTCTCCTCTCCTAGAGAACACTCTGCTGTCCTACAGAACATTCCTCTCCTCTCCTAGAGAACACTCTGCTGTCCTACAGAACATTCCTCTCCTCTCCTAGAGAACACTCTGCTGTCCTACAGAACATTCCTCTCCCCTGATCTCCTCACCTGACAGAGGCGTGTCCTGCTACTGCTCCAGAGTGCCGTTGTCCCAACGTCATAAACAACAGATAGAGAGACATCACCGAACAACTGTTCCAACACCTGCTGCCGTCCCCCCATCCCCTCCCCGTCTCGTCCCGTCCCCAGATCCCACTCTCAGCTCAAATGGCACAGCAAATCAAGGCAATGTGATGATGAGAGGGCACAGAACATGTGACTCACCCAAAGCTATTAATTATAAGTACTTTAGGTTTTTACATAGATTGTACAAAAAATTACTCTCCACATTACTTAAAAGAAACTATCAGAAACATTTTACTTCATTCAGTAGAGCCTTTAACTTTTAATAAACTACAAGCAGAACTTCCAGAGAAATATTTGTTAAACTAAAAAAAATATTTACCTGAAAAGTTGAACGGTAACACTTCCATTGAACCCACAGACCTCCTCTACCAGAAGGTCTCCTCTCCTCTACCAGAATGTCTCCTCTCCTCTACCAGAATGTCTCCTCTCCTCTACCAGAATGTCTCCTCTCCTCTACCAGAATGTCTCCTCTCCTCTACCAGAATGCCTCCTCTCCTCTACCAGAATGTCTCCTCTCCTCTACCAGAATGTCTCCCCTCCTCTACCAGAATGTCTCCTCTCCTCTACCAGAATGTCTCCTCTCCTCTACCAGAATGTCTCCTCTCCTCTACCAGAATGTCTCCTCTCCTCTACCAGAATGTCTCCCCTCCTCTACCAGAATGTCTCCCCTCCTCTACCAGAATGTCTCCTCTCCTCTACCAGAATGTCTCCTCTCCTCTACCAGAATGTCTCCCCTCCTCTACCAGAATGTCTCCTCTCCTCTACCAGAATGTCTCCTCTCCTCTACCAGAATGTCTCCTCTCCTCTACCAGAATGTCTCCTCTACCAGAATGTCTCCTCTCCTCTACCAGAATGTCTCCCCTCCTCTACCAGAATTTCTCCTCTCCTCTACCAGAATGTCTCCCCTCCTCTACCAGAATGTCTCCTCTCCTCTACCAGAATGTCTCCTCTCCTCTACCAGAATGTCTCCTCTCCTCTACCAGAATGTCTCCTCTCCTCTACCAGAATGTCTCCCCTCCTCTACCAGAATGTCTCTCCTCCTCTACCAGAATGTCTCCTCTCCTCTACCAGAATGTCTCCTCTCCTCTACCAGAATGTCTCCCCTCCTCTACCAGAATGTCTCCTCTCCTCTACCAGAATGTCTCCTCTCCTCTACCAGAATGTCTCCTCTCCTCTACCAGAATGTCTCCTCTACCAGAATGTCTCCTCTCCTCTACCAGAATGTCTCCCCTCCTCTACCAGAATTTCTCCTCTCCTCTACCAGAATGTCTCCCCTCCTCTACCAGAATGTCTCCTCTCCTCTACCAGAATGTCTCCTCTCCTCTACCAGAATGTCTCCTCTCCTCTACCAGAATGTCTCCTCTCCTCTACCAGAATGTCTCCTCTACCAGAATGCCTCCTCTACCAGAATGTCTCCCCTCCTCTACCAGAATGTCTCCTCTCCTCTACCAGAATGTCTCCTCTCCTCTACCAGAATGTCTCCCCTCCTCTACCAGAATGTCTCCTCTCCTCTACCAGAATGTCTCCTCTCCTCTCCTCCTCTCTTCTCCTCTCCTCTCCTCTACCAGAATGTCTCCTCTCCTCTCCTCAACTTCACTTAGAACACCCCGACCAGATCTAGATCCAGTCCTCAACCTCTCTCCTCTCTCTCCTCTCCTCTTCCTCTCTCTCTCCTCTCTCTTCTTTCTCTCCTCTCTCTCTTCTTCCTCTCTTCTCCTCTCCTCTCCTCTCTCCTCTCCCCCTCCCCCTCCTTCCTTTCCTTCCTTCTTCCCTGTGCTGCTGTCAACTCCTGTTGTAGCGGTCCACAACCTTTCCCTCTCACCCTCCGTGTCTCTCTCCTTCTCTCTTGTGCTGTTCTCTCCTCTCCTGTCCTATCCTCCTGTCGTACCATCCTGATATGAACTGTGCCCAGATCAGACCTCCTCCCCCGGCCTTTTCTATCCCCAGGGTGCCCCCCCCCCCCAGCCTCCGCCGCGGCCTGCCCCCCCTCCCCAGCCCCAGCAGAGAGCAGCGGCCTGCCACCTGTCGGTGTCCCTCTGAAGCCTGGGCCTCGCCTGCACCTCCTGTCCAGCCCAATCAGAGCCTGACAGGGGGCAGCGAGCTTGTGAAATCACACCTCTCAGCTGTTCGCACTCAGCCCTACATACCCTACACCCCCGCCCACCGGACTTTTTTTTCCGATAAAAAATAAATGAGTAAGAACCCATGGTCGGGGTAGGACTGGACCCTGGAAACAACTGCTCTTGGCTTGGGGCATTTTTATTGGTTTGGTGGGGGGGGGGGTACATTCATGTTGAACAGAACAGAACAGCAGTCACTGACACAGCTGAAGAAAAGCTAGGATTTCATCCCTCTTTGGTTCCTAGAGAGTCATACATGGATCGATCAAAGTAGCAGTTAGACTCTGAGGTCTGAGCACTTTGCCAGTTGCTGCCAAGTAGGTGTAAGAGTAGCCAATAGTATTTCAGTCTTTTAAATCCAATTGTGTTTAGGATATCTGTGGAGTTAGTGACTGATACTGTAGTGTTTTGGATATCAATACATTCAATTGACCACAGCAGTAGTGTAAATATGAATTCGTTCTTAACTTGACAAGTAAAATAAAAATAAATAAAAAAAGGTTAAAATAAAGGTTAAATAAAATGTATATACATGAAAATATTTTTTTTAAACAACCCAGTTAGAAAAGTTTGAATTATGATGGTACATTTTAAAATGATGTATCATCTAACATGTAGATTTGTGATCAACTATATATATCAGGAGCTTGAGAAATTATTAATAAATAAAGTAAAATGATTATAGTGAAGAAACTCTAGGAACAAACATGATACAATATCTAACCTTAGAAGCTCTCCATAAACATGTCTTTATCTGTTACTAGAGGTCAGACATTAACCTCTACATAAACATGTCTCTATCTGTTACTAGAGGTCAGACATTAATCTCTCCATAAACATGTCTCTATCTGTTACTAGAGGTCAGACATTAACCTCTCCATAAACATGTCTCTATCTGTTACTAGAGGTCAGACATTAACCTCTCCATAAACATGTCTCTATCTGTTACTAGAGGTCAGACATTAACCTCTCCATAAACATGTCTCTATCTGTTACTAGAGGTCAGACATTAACCTCTCCATAAACATGTCTCTATCTGTTACTAGAGGTCAGACATTAACCTCTCCATAAACATGTCTCTATCTGTTACTAGAGGTCAGACATTAACCTCTACATAAACATGTCTTTATCTGTTACTAGAGGTCAGCCATTAACCTCTACATAAACATGTCTTTATCTGTTACTAGAGGTCAGACATTAACCTCTACATAAACATGTCTCTATCTGTTACTAGTCAGACATTAACCTCTCCATAAACATGTCTCTATCTGTTACTAGAGGTCAGACATTAACCTCTACATAAACATGTCTCTATCTGTTACTAGAGGTCAGACATTAACCTCTCCATAAACATGTCTCTATCTGTTACTAGAGGTCAGACATTAACCTCTACATAAACATGTCTCTATCTGTTACTAGAGGTCAGACATTAATCTCTCCATAAACATGTCTCTATCTGTTACTAGAGGTCAGACATTAACCTCTCCATAAACATGTCTCTATCTGTTACTAGAGGTCAGACATTAACCTCTACATAAACATGTCTCTATCTGTTACTAGAGGTCAGACATTAACCTCTCCATAAACATGTCTCTATCTGTTACTAGAGATCAGACATTAACCTCTCCATAAACATGTCTCTATCTGTTACTAGAGGTCAGACATTAACCTCTCCATAAACATGTCTCTATCTGTTACTAGAGGTCAGACATTAACCTCTACATAAACATGTCTTTATCTGTTACTAGAGGTCAGCCATTAACCTCTACATAAACATGTCTTTATCTGTTACTAGAGGTCAGACATTAACCTCTACATAAACATGTCTCTATCTGTTACTAGTCAGACATTAACCTCTCCATAAACATGTCTCTATCTGTTACTAGAGGTCAGACATTAACCTCTACATAAACATGTCTCTATCTGTTACTAGAGGTCAGACATTAACCTCTCCATAAACATGTCTCTATCTGTTACTAGAGGTCAGACATTAAACTCTCCATAAACATGTCTCTATCTGTTACTAGAGGTCAGACATTAACCTCTCCATAAACATGTCTCTATCTGTTACTAGTCAGACATTAACCTATCCATAAACATGTCTCTATCTGTTACTAGAGATCAGACATTAACCTCTCCATAAACATGTCTCTATCTGTTACTAGAGGTCAGACATTAACCTCTACATAAACATGTCTTTATCTGTTACTAGAGGTCAGACATTAACCTCTACATAAACATGTCTTTATCTGTTACTAGAGGTCAGACATTAACCTCTACATAAACATGTCTCTATCTGTTACTAGTCAGACATTAACCTCTCCATAAACATGTCTCTATCTGTTACTAGAGGTCAGACATTAACCTCTCCATAAACATGTCTCTATCTGTTACTAGAGGTCCGACATTAACCTCTACATAAACATGTCTCTATCTGTTACTAGAGGTCAGACATTAACCTCTCCATAAACATGTCTCTATCTGTTACTAGAGGTCAGACATTAACCTCTCCATAAACATGTCTCTATCTGTTACTAGAGGTCAGACATTAACCTCTCCATAAACATGTCTCTATCTGTTACTAGAGGTCAGACATTAACCTCTACATAAACATGTCTCTATCTGTTACTAGAGGTCAGACATTAACCTCTCCATAAACATGTCTCTATATGTTACTAGTCAGACATTAACCTCTCCATAAACATGTCTCTATCTGTTACTAGAGGTCAGACATTAACCTCTCCATAAACATGTCTCTATATGTTACTAGTCAGACATTAACCTCTCCATAAACATGTCTCTATCTGTTACTAGAGGTCAGACATTAACCTCTCCATAAACATGTCTCTATCTGTTACTAGAGGTCAGACATTAACCTCTCCATAAACATGTCTCTATCTGTTACTAGTGGTCAGACATTAACCTCTACATAAACATAAACATCAGACATTAACCTCTACATAAACATGTCTTTATCTGTTACTAGAGTTCAGACATTAACCTCTACATAAACATGTCTCTATCTGTTACTAGTCAGACATTAACCTCTCCATAAACATGTCTCTATCTGTTACTAGAGGTCAGACATTAACCTCTACATAAACATGTCTCTATCTGTTACTAGAGGTCAGACATTAACCTCTCCATAAACATGTCTCTATCTGTTACTAGTGGTCAGACATTAACCTCTACATAAACATAAACATCAGACATTAACCTCTACATAAACATGTCTTTATCTGTTACTAGAGTTCAGACATTAACCTCTACATAAACATGTCTCTATCTGTTACTAGTCAGACATTAACCTCTCCATAAACATGTCTCTATCTGTTACTAGAGGTCAGACATTAACCTCTACATAAACATGTCTCTATCTGTTACTAGTCAGACATTAACCTCTCCATAAACATGTCTCTATCTGTTACTAGAGGTCAGATATTAACCTCTACATAAACATGTCTTTATGAATAAACACTGAACAAAAATATGAATGCAACACGCAACAATTTCAATGATTTTACTGAGTTACAGTTGGTATATTGAAATCAGTCAATTGAAATTAATTCATTAGGCCCTAATCTATGGATTTCACATGACTGGGCAGGGGAGCAGCCATAGGTGGGCCTGGAGGGCATAGGCCCACCCACTTGGGAGCCAGGCCCACCCACTTGGGAGCCAGGCCCAGCCAATCAGAATTAGTTGTTCCCCTCAAAAGGGCTTCATTACAGACAGAAATACTCCTCAGTTTCATCAGCTGTCTCATATGACGAAGAAGGTGAAGAAGCTGCATGTAGAGGTCCTGGGCTGGCATGGTTACCATGTGGTCTACGTTTGTGGGGCCGGTTGGACGTACTGCCAAATTATTGAGACATCTGTGGCATTGTGTTGTGTGACAAAACTGCACAAAAAATATAAACACAACATGCATCAATTTAAACGATTTTACAGAGTTACAGAAATTAATTAATTTGGCCCTAATCTGTGGATTACACATGACTGGGCAGGTCCGCAGCCATGGGTGGGCCTGGGAGGGCATAGGCCCACCCACTTGAAAGCCAGGCCCAGCCAATCAGAATGTCCAGGTGGCTGGTCTCATATGACGAAGAAGGTGAAGAAGACGGATGTGGGGGTCCTGGGTTGGTTACATGTGGTCTGCGGTTGTGAGGGTGGTTGGACGTACTGCTAAATTCTCTAAAACGACGTTGGAGGCGGCTTATGGTAGAGAAATTAGCATTAAATTATCTGTCAACAGCTCTGGTGGATATTCCTGCAGTAAGGCATGCCAATTGCCTTTTATTGTCCCCAGCACAAGGTGCACCTGTGTAATGATCATGCTGTTTAATCAGCTTCTTGATATGCCACACCTGTCAGGTGGATGGGTTATCTTGGCAAAGGACAAATGTTCAGTAACAGGGATGTTAACAAATTTGTGCACAAAATTTGAGATGAATGAGCTTTTTGTGCGTATGGAAAATGTCTGGGATTTTTATTTCTGCTGATGAATCAAGGGACGAACACTTTACATGTTGCGTTTTGTATTTTTGTTTAGTGTAGAAATTCTGCTAGATTATTGAACACAAGATAATCTTTGGCATGATATAGTTAGCTAGCTAAGTAGTTCACGTTTGCTGGCTAGTTACCTATGACAGAATTTCCATGTCATTTATTGAGCTAGCTTTTTTGGATTAACGTAACGTTACTGTCTCTAGCTAGGTAGCTGGTAAATTAGCTCGCTAGCTTGCATCCTTTGTCAGCAAGCCAATGGTTTCAATGTTAAGACTGACTAGCTAGCTAATTAGCTAGTGTATTAGCCTAAATCATGATAATGAGCTAATTCATTTAATCTGTGGTAGCTAGCTATTAGTGTTAGAGAGTAATGTTAAACACTAGCTAGCTAGCTATTATTATTAGCTAGCTATCAGTGGATAACATACCTAGTTAAGCCTAAATGGTATAAATAATGATAATAGTAGAGTTATGTGTATCTAGAGTGTCTGTGCTTGTCGCGTCTATTCCTGCTCCTCCCCTCCGGCATGCGACGTCGCGGGAATACTGACCATCGATTCTGGGAATCATCATTGTGCACACCTCGCACTTATGATTCGTTATGATTCTGGGAATCATCATTGTGCACACCTCGCACTTATGATTCGTTATGATTCTGGGAATCATCATTGTGCACACCTCGCACTTATGATTCGTTATGATTCTGGGAATCATCATTGTGCACACCTCGCACTTATGATTCGTTATGATTCACACCTGGACCTCATTACCTCCCCTTTATAGGTCCCTTCCTTTTGTTCATTCATCGGTTCTGAGTATACTCTAGAACCAGCCTACCCAGTGAGCCAGCCCAACAACCCATTCAGCAACCCACCCAGGTCAGCGATGCACGTTTATCCCTCCCTACTTCAGTGCTCCCTTTATTTTACACACCAGATGGGAGCCCCCACCACCGAGCGGTTTAAGGTTGCCACGGTTATTTATCTGCCGACGGGGCGGGCATTGGAATGGGCTACGGCCGTCTGGGAGAGAGGACAGGAGGAGCTAAATTCATACGAGGGGTTCATGGCTCTGTTTTAAATGTATCTTTCCCCAGGAGGTCAGAGTGGGAGGTGAGGGTCTACTTCAATTATGGCAGGGGGATCAGATGGCTACTGAGTACATGCTCACCTTCTGGACAGTAGCAGCATCCAGTGGAAGGAACCGGCGCTTCGCACGCTATTTAGAAGTAGTCTGTGTGAGAAAGTCCAGACGGACTTGGCCTGTCGAGACGACAACCTTACCCTGGACGCACTCATTGCGATGGCCATCCATCTGGATAACCTTCTCCGGGAGTGTCGGTATTCTCATCGCTTTTCTCCCTCCTTCAGCAAACACTCGGAATCAGAGCCTGAACCTGTGGAGATAGGAGTCAAAACTAAGACTCTGTATGTACTGTGGTCAAAGAGGGCACAGACTCCAGCGGTGTCCGGAACATCCGAATCCGGAATCTTCTAGAACAGAGGGATGGCAACATGATCTGCCATCCCCTGGCCCAAGAGTGAGTATTCCATCTTCATCACTTCCTGCTGGGCTCTTTTTGGTGTCCATCTCGTTGGTTGACTGTCCCTCATGCCCTGTGTCAACAGCTTTAGTGGATTCTGGTGCCATTGGGAATTTTATGGATCAGACCATTGCCTCCTCTCTCAATATTGCTTCATACCCTCTCTCCTTTTCCTGTGCGAGGCCTCGATTGTTGGCTATTAGAATCCGGAACCATTACACACATCACTCAACCTCTCAGTCTCACCGTGGAGTTCAATCATCAGGAGAATATCCCTTTCTTCATCACCAGGGCACCAGTTCACAAGATCATCCTCGGCCTCACTTGGCTTCAACACCATAACAGGGCTCCGGGCAGCCGAGCGGAAATGGAGGAAAACTCGCCTCCCTGCGGACCTGGCATCCTTTCACTCCCTCCTCTCTACATTTTCCTCTTCTGTCTCTGCTGCTAAAGCCACTTTCTATCACTCTAAATTCCAAGCATCTGCCTCTAACCCTAGGAAGCTCTTTGCCACCTTCTCCTCCCTCCTGAATCCTCCTCCCCCTCCCCCCCTCCTCCCTCTCTGCAGATGACTTCGTCAACCATTTTGAAAAGAAGGTCGACGACATCCGATCCTCGTTTGCTAAGTCAAACGACACCGCTGGTTCTGCTCACACTGCCCTACCCTGTGCTCTGACCTCTTTCTCCCTCTCTCTCCAGATGAAATCTCGCTTCTTGTGACGGCCGGCCGCCCAACAACCTGCCCGCTTGACCCTATCCCCTCCTCTCTTCTCCAGACCATTTCCGGAGACCTTCTCCCTTACCTCACCTCGCTCATCAACTCATCCCTGACCACTGGCTACGTCCCTTCCATCTTCAAGAGAGCGAGAGTTGCACCCCTTCTGAAAAAACCTACACTCGATCCCTCCGATGTCAACAACTACAGACCAGTATCCCTTCTTTCTTTTCTCTCCAAAACTCTTGAACGTGCCGTCCTTGGCCAGCTCTCCCGCTATCTCTCTCAGAATGACCTTCTTGATCCAAATCAGTCAGGTTTCAAGACTAGTCATTCAACTGAGACTGCTCTTCTCTGTATCACGGAGGCGCTCCGCACTGCTAAAGCTAACTCTCTCTCCTCTGCTCTCATCCTTCTAGACCTATCGGCTGCCTTCGATACTGTGAACCATCAGATCCTCCTCTCCACCCTCTCCGAGTTGGGCATCTCCGGCGCGGCCCACGCTTGGATTGCGTCCTACCTGACAGGTCGCTCCTACCAGGTGGCGTGGCGAGAATCTGTCTCCTCGCCACGCGCTCTCACCACTGGTGTCCCCCAGGGCTCTGTTCTAGGCGCTCTCCTATTCTCGCTATACACCAAGTCACTTGGCTCTGTCATAACCTCACATGGTCTCTCCTATCATTGCTATGCAGACGACACACAATTAATCTTCTCCTTTCCCCCTTCTGATGACCAGGTGGCGAATCGCATCTCTGCATGTCTGGCAGACATATCAGTGTGGATGACGGATCACCACCTCAAGCTGAACCTCGGCAAGACGGAGCTGCTCTTCCTCCCGGGGAAGGACTGCCCGTTCCATGATCTCGCCATCACGGTTGACAACTCCATTGTGTCCTCCTCCCAGAGCGCTAAGAACCTTGGCGTGATCCTGGACAACACCCTGTCGTTCTCAACTAACATCAAGGCGGTGGCCCGTTCCTGTAGGTTCATGCTCTACAACATCCGCAGAGTACGAACCTGCCTCACACAGGAAGCGGCGCAGGTCCTAATCCAGGCACTTGTCATCTCCCGTCTGGATTACTGCAACTCGCTGTTGGCTGGGCTCCCTGCCTGTGCCATTAAACCCCTACAACTCATCCAGAACGCCGCAGCCCGTCTGGTGTTCAACCTTCCCAAGTTCTCTCACGTCACCCCGCTCCTCCGCTCTCTCCACTGGCTTCCAGTTGAAGCTCGCATCCGCTACAAGACCATGGTGCTTGCCTACGGAGCTGTGAGGGGAACGGCACCGCAGTACCTCCAGGCCCTGATCAGGCCCTACACCCAAACAAGGGCACTGCGTTCATCCACTTCTGGCCTGCTCGCCTCCCTACCACTGAGGAAGTACAGTTCCCGCCCAGCCCAGTCAAAACTGTTCGCTGCTCTGGCCCCCCAATGGTGGAACAAACTCCCTCACGACGCCAGGACAGCGGAGTCAATCACCACCTTCCGGAGACACCTGAAACCCCACCTCTTTAAGGAATACCTAGGATAGGATAAAGTAATCCTTCTCACCTCCCCCCCTTAAATGATTTAGATGCACTATTGTAAAGTGGCTGTTCCACTGGATGTCATAAGGTGAATTCACCAATTTGTAAGTCGCTCTGGATAAGAGCGTCTGCCAAATGACTTAAATGTAATGTAATGTAAATGTAAATAACCCCACCATTTCATGGTTGAGGATGAGAATCATAGACTGGTCACCTGAATGCCGGGGGACCTGCAAAGTGAAGTTGGCATTAGAGGAGTGGAGACACTGGCTGGAGGGCACCAAGGAACCATTTGTTATCCTCACCGACCACAGGAACCTGGAGTACAAACGGACAGCGAGGAGGCTAAATCCGCTGTAAGCAAGGTGGGTCCTTTTCTTCACAAGGTAACCTATCGCCCACGCTCAAAGAACACCAAAGCTGATGCCTTGTCCCGCCTCTACGATTCGGGAGAGGGCCCTGTCCAACGAGCAGGTGGAGAGGATGAACCAGGAGCTGAGGAGTTTCCTGAGGAGTCAGTGTCTGGACCGGAAGGGTGAGTGGGCACTATTCCTTCCATGGGCAGAGTACGCCCAGAATTCTCCACGACACTCCTCCACTGGGTCGACTCTCTTCCAGTGTGTTCTGGGTTTTCAGCTGGCCCTGACTCCATGGACTCCGGGCCAGACCAAGGCTCCTGCTGTTGATGAGTGGTTCCGGGCCAGACCAAGGCACCTGCTGTTGATGAGTGGTTCCGGGCCAGACCAAGGCTCCTGCTGTTGATGAGTGGTTCCGGGCCAGACCAAGGCTCCTGCTGTTGATGAGTGGTTCCGGGCCAGACCAAGGCTCCTGCTGTTGATGAGTGGTTTCGGGCCAGACCAAGGCTCCTGCTGTTGATGAGTGGTTTCGGGCCAGACCAAGGCACCTGCTGTTGATGAGTGGTTCCGGGCCAGACCAAGGCTCCTGCTGTTGATGAGTGGTTCCGGGCCAGACCAAGGCTCCTGCTGTTGATGAGTGGTTCCGGGCCAGACCAAGGCTCCTGCTGTTGATGAGTGGTTCCGGGCCAGACCAAGCTTCCTGCTGTTGATGAGTGGTTCCGGGCCAGACCAAGGCTCCTGCTGTTGATGAGTGGTTCCAGGCCAGACCAAGGCTCCTGCTGTTGATGAGTGGTTCCGGGCCAGACCAAGGCTCCTGCTGTTGATGAGTGGTTCCGGGCCAGACCAAGGCTCCTGCTGTTGATGAGTGGTTCCGGGCCAGACCAAGGCTCCTGCTGTTGATGAGTCATTATTCGTACCTGGCTCTCATCATTATTTGTACCTGGCACTCATCATTATTCGTACCTGGCTCTCATCATTATTTGTACCTGGCACTCATCATTATTCGTACCTGGCTCTCATCATTATTCGTACCTGGCACTCATTATTCGTACCTGGCTCTCATCATTATTCGTACCTGGCACGCATCGTTATGATTCACACATTCATTCCTCAGTTGGTATTTGCACCTGTGTTCGTTACCTCACTTCTGTTACGCTGTCTTGTTTCATGTTTGTTGTTTTCATTAAACGTTTTAACCAACACCTGCTTCTCGACTCACGGCGTCACCATTTGCAATGCTAAATTGTCCTAAATTCTTCTTCTCTCCCACAGATTTCCATAAGGTCTTCTGTTACGCTGTCTTGTTTCATGTTTGTTTCCATAAGGTCTTCTGTTACGCTGTCTTGTTTCATGTTTGTTTCCATAAGGTCTTCTGTTACGCTGTCTTGTTTCATGTTTGTTTCCATAAGGTCTTCTGTTACGCTGTCTTGTTTCATGTTTGTTTCCATAAGGTCTTCTAATATATATATATATATATATATATATATATATATTAGAAGACCTTATGGAAACAAACATATATATATATCCCATTTAGCAGACGCTTTTGTCCAAAGCGACTTACAAGTCGGCTGGGGCCACTACTTTTACATATGGGTGGTCCCAGCGGGAATCGAACCCACGACGCTTGGCGTTCCAAGCGCCATGCTCTACCGACTGAGCCACACAGGACCCTCCGTCTTCTGTTACGCTGTCTTGTTTCATGTTTGTTTCCATAAGGTCTTCTGTTACTCTGTCTTGTTTCATGTTTGTTTCCATAAGGTCTCAGACTCCATGTTTCCATAAGGTCTCAGACTCCATGTTTCCATAAGGTCTCAGACTCCATGTTTCCATAAGGTCTCAGACTCCATGTTTCCATAAGGTCTCAGACTCCATGTTTCCACACGGTCTCAGACTCCATGTTTCCATAAGGTCTCAGACTCCATGTTTCCATAAGGTCTCAGACTCCATGTTTCCACACGGTCTCAGACTCCATGTTTCCATAAGGTCTCAGACTCCATGTTTCCATAAGGTCTCAGACTCCATGTTTCCACACGGTCTCAGACTCCATGTTTCCACAAGGTCTCAGACTCCATGTTTCCACAAGGTCTCAGACTCCATGTTTCCATAAGGTCTCAGACTCCATGTTTCCACACGGTCTCAGACTCCATGTTTCCATAAGGTCTCAGACTCCATGTTTCCATAAGGTCTCAGACTCCATGTTTCCACACGGTCTCAGACTCCATGTTTCCATAAGGTCTCAGACTCCATGTTTCCATAAGGTCTCAGACTCCATGTTTCCATAAGGTCTCAGACTCCATGTTTCCATAAGGTCTCAGACTCCATGTTTCCACACGGTCTCAGACTCCATGTTTCCATAAGGTCTCAGACTCCATGTTTCCATAAGGTCTCAGACTCCATGTTTCCATACGGTCTCAGACTCCATGTTTCCACACGGTCTCAGACTCCATGTTTCCATAAGGTCTTCTGTTACGCTGTCTTGTTTCATGTTTGTTTCCACAAGGTCTCAGACTCCATGTTTCCATAAGGTCTCAGACTCCATGTTTCCATAAGGTCTCAGACTCCATGTTTCCATAAGGTCTCAGACTCCATGTTTCCACAAGGTCTCAGACTCCATGTTTCCACAAGGTCTCAGACTCCATGTTTCCATAAGGTCTTCTGTTACGCTGTCTTGTTTCATGTTTGTTTCCACAAGGTCTCAGACTCCATGTTTCCATAAGGTCTCAGACTCCATGTTTCCATAAGGTCTCAGACTCCATGATTCCATAAGGTCTCAGACTCCATGATTCCATAAGGTCTCAGACTCCATGTTTCCACAAGGTCTCAGACTCCATGTTTCCATAAGGTCTTCTGTTACGCTGTCTTGTTTCATGTTTGTTTCCACAAGGTCTCAGACTCCATGTTTCCATAAGGTCTCAGACTCCATGTTTCCATAAGGTCTCAGACTCCATGATTCCATAAGGTCTCAGACTCCATGATTCCATAAGGTCTCAGACTCCATGTTTCCATAAGGTCTCAGACTCCATGTTTCCATAAGGTCTCAGACTCCATGTTTCCACAAGGTCTCAGACTCCATGTTTCCACAAGGTCTCAGACTCCATGTTTCCATACGGTCTCAGACTCCATGTTTCCATAAGGTCTCAGACTCCATGTTTCCATAAGGTCTCAGACTCCATGTTTCCATAAGGTCTCAGACTCCATGTTTCCATAAGGTCTCAGACTCCATGTTTCCATAAGGTCTCAGACTCCATGTTTCCATAAGGTCTCAGACTCCATGTTTCCACAAGGTCTCAGACTCCATGTTTCCACAAGGTCTCAGACTCCATGTTTCCATAAGGTCTTCTGTTACGCTGTCTTGTTTCATGTTTGTTTCCACAAGGTCTCAGACTCCATGTTTCCACAAGGTCTCAGACTCCATGTTTCCATACGGTCTCAGACTCCATGTTTCCATAAGGTCTCAGACTCCATGTTTCCATAAGGTCTCAGACTCCATGTTTCCATAAGGTCTCAGACTCCATGTTTCCACAAGGTCTCAGACTCCATGTTTCCATAAGGTCTCAGACTCCATGTTTCCATAAGGTCTCAGACTCCATGTTTCCATAAGGTCTCAGACTCCATGTTTCCATAAGGTCTCAGACTCCATGTTTCCACAAGGTCTCAGACTCCATGTTTCCATAAGGTCTCAGACTCCATGTTTCCATAAGGTCTCAGACTCCATGTTTCCATAAGGTCTCAGACTCCATGTTTCCACAAGGTCTCAGACTCCATGTTTCCATAAGGTCTCAGACTCCATGTTTCCACAAGGTCTCAGACTCCATGTTTCCATAAGGTCTCAGACTCCATGTTTCCATAAGGTCTCAGACTCCATGTTTCCATAAGGTCTCAGACTCCATGTTTCCATAAGGTCTCAGACTCCATGTTTCCATACGGTCTCAGACTCCATGTTTCCACACGGTCTCAGACTCCATGTTTCCATAAGGTCTCAGACTCCATGTTTCCATAAGGTCTCAGACTCCATGTTTCCATAAGGTCTCAGACTCCATGTTTCCACAAGGTCTCAGACTCCATGTTTCCATAAGGTCTCAGACTCCATGTTTCCATAAGGTCTCAGACTCCATGTTTCCACAAGGTCTCAGACTCCATGTTTCTACAAGGTCTCAGACTCCATGTTTCCAAAAGGTCTCAGACTCCATGTTTCCATACGGTCTCAGACTCCATGTTTCCATAAGGTCTCAGACTCCATGTTTCCACAAGGTCTCAGACTCCAGGAGGGAAAAATGCTTTCAACAAGACAGAAACACATGAAAACACAGAATGGAACCATGTTGTATTTGAAATAGTTAATCTGTTGTCAATTTATATTCCGACACACCCTGTTAATCTGAATTAGCTTGGCTACACAATATACCAATAATAGGCTACAGATTTGAGTCACTGCAATTAAAATAGTTTTCCCAATGTATCCTTCTATTAAATTACACATTGTTTTTACTATGTATGTTTGAGGAGATATATATTTATATATATTTTTTAACATGTTCAGTCAATGAATGATCGGTATAAAGATTAAAACATTCAACTTTTTGAGAGGCCACCTCCTCCAATGTTTCGCCAACCAAAATGTTTCACGGTTACCATTACACACCAGAGCGTTCATCAAACTTAAACTATCCCAGAGAAGTGGTAAGTGTGTTCGTATAATCTGGGAAAGGGGTCATAGGTTAGGAGTCATGATTGAATAATATCCTGGAAGTAAATTTGACCAGGGAATCAGGGTTTCAAAGGTGGATATGTAATGTGTAACTTAGTCATCTCGGTCATTACCACCATTGTTGATGTTCCCTGCCAATATTATTATTAAATAGCCCATTTCCTCCCTACCCCCTAATGAACCATATGTCTCCAGGAATATCTAAGGCTTCATGCCATGTTCAGATCAGCCACAAGAGCTAGATGGCTTCAGCTGCAGTGGAGAACAGGCCAGAGCTGTGTGTGTGTGTGTGTGTGTGTGTGTGTGTGTGTGTGTGTGTGTGTGTGCGTGGACAGGGACTCTGAGCATGTGTGTCTGTGTTTGTGTTTGTGTGTGTGTGTGTGTGTGTGTGTGTGTGTATGTGTGTGTGTGTGTGTGTGTGTGTGTGCGTGCGTGCGTGGACAGGGACTCTCAGCGTGTGTGTCTGTGTGTGTGTCTGTGTGTGTGTGTGTGTGTGTGTGTGTGTGTGTGCGTGCGTGGACAGGGACTCTCAGCGTGTGTGTCTGCGTGTGTGTGTGTGTGTGTGTGTGTGTGTGTGTGTGTGTGTGTGTGTGTGTGTGTGTGTGTGTGTGTGTGTGTGTGTGTGTGTGTGTGTGTGTGTGTGTGTGTGTGTGTGTGTGTGTGTGTGTGTGTGTGTGTGTGCGTGCGTGGACAGGGACTCTCAGCGTGTGTGTCTGTGTGTGTGTTTGTGTGTGTGCGTGCGTGGACAGGGACTCTCAGCGTGTGTGTCTGTGGGTGTGTGTGTGTGTGTGTGTGTGTGTGTGTGTCTGTGTACGTGTGTATATGCGTACCACAGCATACGTGCGCGTGTAGTCTGGTGTGTACATTTTCCCCTGTAGCAAGCACAAGCCTCTGCACTCAGCGGCTCCACTAAGGTCAACACCTGCGTTTCCTAAAAATGGTCCCCGAGGGCCGTTGGAACCAGGGGGCCTCATTCACAGAAAGCTACGGCTCTAAGAGGGGTGTGTACTGAGACCCAATGCTCACTCTATTTTAGAGGCATTCACCGTCCACAAATAGCCTCACATCTTTTTGTAGCCCTGCCGTGTCCCGAAAGGCACCCTATTCCATTTAGTGCACTACGTTTGACCAGGACGCATAGGATTCTTGTCAAAAGTAGTGCACTAAATATATCTAGTTTTTTTTTTTTTTTGTTTACCTTTATTTAACTAGGCAAGTTAGTTAAAGAACAAATTCTTATTTTACAACGACGGCCCATCCCAGCCAAAACAGGACGAAGCTGGGCAAAATTGTACGCCGCGCCAACGGGACTCGCAATCATGGCGGGGATGTGATGCAGCCTGGATTCGAAACCAGGGACTGACATGCAGAGCCTTAGACCGCTGCGCCACTCGGGAGCCCCTTATGTGGACTATGTTTAGTTAGTATTATTTATTTATTTCACCTTTTATTTAACCAGGTAGGCCAGTTGATAACAACTTCTCATTTACAACCGAGACCTGGCTGCAGCAACGGGCCAGATACAATACTTATTGTTGTTGAAAGTCCGTGTTGCCCAGCAACAGCCTCAAAACATCACTGCTCTAGAGGAGATCTGCATGGAGGAATGGGCCAAAATACCAGCAACAGTGTGTGAAAACCTTGTGAAGACTTACAGAAAACGTTTGACCTCTGTCATTACCAACAAAGGGTATATAACAAAGTATTGAGATAAACTTTTGTTATTGACCAAATACTTATTTTCCGCCATAATTTGCAAATAAATTCATTAAAAATCCTACAATGTAATTTTCTGGATTTTTTTCTCTCATTTTGTCTGTCATAGTTGAAGTGTACCTATGATGAAAATTACATACCTCTCTCATCTTAATAAGTGGGAGAACTTGCACAATTGGTGGCTGACTAAATACTTTTTTGCCCCACTGTATATCTATATACAACCAGATGAAATGTTTTTTCTTTGCCACCTACGGTTTTCTTGGCTGTTTAAACTACCAACAAGACACAATGACCAGCATATAACACTGTGAAGCTACTTCCTTGGTTAGAAGGGTATTGGGTTGGTAGGACAATGGTGGCTGACAGGATATGTCCCAAACCTGCACCCTATTCAGCTGGGTTAATAACTGGGTCAGCTGGGTTAATATTAACTGGGTCAGCTGGGTTAATAACTGGGTCAGCTGGGTTAATATTAACTGGGTCAGCTGGGTTAATAACTGGGTCAGCTGGGTTAAAAACTGGGTCAGCTGGGTTAATAACTGGGTCAGCTGGGTTAATATTAATTGGGTCAGCTGGGTTAATATTAACTGGGTCAGCTGGGTTAATATTAACTGGGTCAGCTGGGTTAATATTAACTGGGTCAGCTGGGTTAATAACTGGGTCAGCTGGGTTAATATTAACTGGGTAAGCTGGGTTAATAACTGGGTCAGCTGGGTTAATATTAACTGGGTCAGCTGGGTTAATAACTGGGTCAGCTGGGTTAATATTAACTGGGTCAGCTGGGTTAATATTAACTGGGTCAGCTGGGTTAATAACTGGGTCAGCTGGGTTAATATTAACTGGGTAAGCTGGGTTAATAACTGGGTCAGCTGGGTTAATATTAACTGGGTCAGCTGGGTTAATATTAACTGGGTCAGCTGGGTTAATAACTGGGTCAGCTGGGTTAATATTAACTGGGTCAGCTGGGTTAATAACTGGGTCAGATGGGTTAATATTAACTGGGTCAGCTGGGTTATTAATAACTGGGTCAGCTGGGTTGTCAATAACTGTGTCAGCTGGGTTAATATTAACTTGGTCAGCTGGGTTAACATTAACTGGGTCAGCTGGGTTAATATTAACTGGGTCAGCTGGGTTATTAATAACTGGGTCAGCTGGGTTGTCAATAACTGTGTCAGCTGGGTTAATATTAACTTGGTCAGCTGGGTTAACATTAACTGGGTCAGCTGGGTTAATATTAACTGGGTCAGCTGGGTTAATAACTGGGTCAGATGGGTTAATATTAACTGGGTCAGCTGGGTTAATATTAACTGGGTCAGCTGGGTTAATATTAACTGGGTCAGCTGGGTTATTAATAACTGGGTCAGCTGGGTTGTCAATAACTGTGTCAATTGGCTTAATATTAACTTGGTCAGCTGGGTTAATATTAACTGGGTCAATATTAACTGGGTCAGCTGGGTTATTAATAACTGGGTCAGCTGGGTTAATATTAACTGGGTCAGCTGAGTTATTATTAACTGGGTCAGCTGGGTTAATATTAACTGGGTCTGATGGGTTATTAACTGTGTCAGCTGGGTTAATATGAACTGTGTCAGCTGGGTTATTAATAACTGGGTCAGCTGGGTTATTAATAACTGGGTCAGCTGGGTTATTAATAACTGGGTCAGCTGGGTTATTAATAACTGGGTCAGCTGGGTTATTAATAACTGGGTCAGCTGGGTTAATATTAACTGGGTCAGCTGAGTTATTATTAACTGGGTCAGCTGGGTTAATATTAACTGGGTCTGATGGGTTATTAACTGGGTCAGCTTGGGTTAATATTAACTGTGTCAGCTGGGTTATTAATAACTGTGTCAGCTGGGTTATTAATAACTGGGTCAGCTGGGTTAATATTAACTGTGTCAGCTGGGTTATTAATAACTGGGTCAGCTGGGTTAATATTAACTGGGTCAGCTGGGTTATTAATAATTGGGTCAGCTGGGTTGTCAATAACTGTGTCAGCTGGGTTAATATTAACTTGGTCAGCTGGGTTAATACTAACTGGGTCAGCTGGGTTAATATTAACTGGGTCAGCTGGGTTATTAATAACTGGGTCAGCTGGGTTAATATTAACTGGGTCAGCTGAGTTATTATTAACTGGGTCAGCTGGGTTAATATTAACTGGGTCTGATGGGTTATTAACTGTGTCAGCTGGGTTAATATGAACTGTGTCAGGTGGGTTATTAATAACTGGGTCAGCTGGGTTATTAATAACTGGGTCAGCTGGGTTAATATTACCTGTGTCAGCTGGGCTATTAATAACTGGGTCAGCTGGGTTAATATTAACTGGGTCAGCTGGGTTATTAATAACTGGGTCAGCTGGGTTATTAATAACTGGGTCAGCTGGGTTAATATTAACTGGGTCAGCTGGGTTGTCAATAACTGTGTCAGCTGGGTTAATATTAACTTGGTCAGCTGGGTTAATATTAACTGGGTCAGCTGGGTTAATATTAACTGGGTCAGCTGGGTTATTAATAACTGGGTCAGCTGGGTTAATATTAACTGGGTCAGCTGAGTTATTATTAACTGGGTCAGCTGGGTTAATATTAACTGGGTCTGATGGGTTATTAACTGTGTCAGCTGGGTTAATATGAACTGTGTCAGGTGGGTTATTAATAACTGGGTCAGCTGGGTTATTAATAACTGGGTCAGCTGGGTTAATATTACCTGTGTCAGCTGGGCTATTAATAACTGGGTCAGCTGGGTTAATATTAACTGGGTCAGCTGGGTTATTATTAACTGGGTCAGCTGGGTTAATATTAACTGGGTCTGATGGGTTATTAACTGTGTCAGCTGGGTTAATATGAACTGTGTCAGGTGGGTTATTAATAACTGGGTCAGCTGGGTTATTAATAACTGGGTCAGCTGGGTTAATATTAACTGGGTCAGCTGGGTTATTAAGAACTGGGTCAGCTGGGTTAATATTAACTGGGTCAGCTGAGTTATTATTAACTGGGTCAGCTGGGTTATTATTAACTGGGTCTGATGGGTTATTAACTGGATCAGCTGGGTTAATATTAACTGTGTCAGCTGGGTTATTAATAACTGGGTCAGCTGGGTTATTAATAACTGGGTCAGCTGGGTTAATATTAACTGTGTCAGCTGGGTTATTAATAACTGGGTCAGCTGGGTTAATATTAACTGGGTCAGCTGGGTTATTAATAACTGGGTCAGCTGGGTTGTCAATAACTGTGTCAGCTGGGTTAATATTAACTTGGTCAGCTGGGTTAATATTAACTGGGTCAGCTGGGTTAATATTAACTGGGTCAGCTGGGTTATTAATAACTGGGTCAGCTGGGTTAATATTAACTGTGTCAGCTGGGTTATTAATAACTGGGTCAGCTGGGTTAATATTAACTGGGTCAGCTGGGTTATTAATAACTGGGTCAGCTGGGTTGTCAATAACTGTGTCAGCTGGGTTAATATTAACTTGGTCAGCTGGGTTAATATTAACTGGGTCAGCTGGGTTAATATTAACTGGGTCAGCTGGGTTATTAATAACTGGGTCAGCTGGGTTAATATTAACTGGGTCAGCTGGGTTAATATTAACTGGGTCTGATGGGTTATTAACTGTGTCAGCTGGGTTAATATGAACTGTGTCAGCTGGGTTATTAATAACTGTGTCAGCTGGGTTATTAATAACTGGGTCAGCTGGGTTATTAATAACTGGGTCAGCTGGGTTATTAATAACTGGGTCAGCTGGGTTAATATTACCTGTGTCAGCTGGGTTATTAATAACTGGGTCAGCTGGGTTATTAATAACTGGGTCAGCTGGGTTATTAATAACTGGGTCAGCTGGGTTATTAATAACTGGGTCAGCTGGGTTAATATTAACTGGGTCAGCTGGGTTAATAACTGGGTCAGTTGGTTAATATTAACTGGGTCAGCTGGGTTAATGTTAACTGGGTCAGCTGGGTTAATAACTGGGTCAGCTGGGTTATTAATAACTGGGTCAGCTGGGTTAATATTAACTGGGTCAGCTGAGTTATTATTAACTGGGTCAGCTGGGTTAATATTTACTGGGTCTGATGGGTTATTAACTGTGTCAGCTGGGTTAATATTAACTGTGTCATCTGGGTTATTAATAACTGGGTCAGCTGGGTTATTAATAACTGGGTCAGCTGGGTTAATATTAACTGTGTCAGCTGGGTTATTAATAACTGGGTCAGCTGGGTTAATATTAACAGGGTCAGCTGGGTTATTAATAACTGGGTCAGCTGGGTTGTCAATAACTGTGTCAGCTGGGTTAATATTAACTTGGTCAGCTGGGTTAATATTAACTGGGTCTGATGAGTTATTAACTGTGTCAGCTGGGTTAATATGAACTGTGTCAGCTGGGTTATTAATAACTGGGTCAGCTGGGTTATTAATAACTGGGTCAGCTGGGTTATCAATAACTGGGTCAGCTGGGCTAATATTAACTGTGTCAGCTGGGTTATTAATAACTGTGTCAGCTGGGTTATTAATAACTGGGTCAGCTGGGTTATTAATAACTGGGTCAGCTGGGTTATTAATAACTGGGTGAGCTGGGTTAATATTAACTGGGTCAGCTGGGTTAATAACTGGGTCAGTTGGTTAATATTAACTGGGTCAGCCGGGTTAATGTTAACTGGGTCAGCTGGGTTAATAACTGGGTCAGCTGGGTTAATATTAACTGGGTCAGCTGGGTTAATAACTGGGTCAGCTGTGTAAATAACTGGGTCAGCTGGGTTAATATTAACTGGGTCAGCTGGGTTAATATTAAATGTGTCAGCTGGGTTAAAATTAACTGGGTCAGCTGGGTTATTAACTGGGACAGCTGGGTTAATATTAACTGGGTCAGCTGTGTTAATATTAACTGGGTCAGCTGGGTTATTAATTCCTGGGTCAGCTGGGTTAATATTAACTGTGTCAGCTGGGTTATTATTAACTGGGTCAGCTGGGTTATTAACTGGGACAGCTGGGTTATTAACTGTGTCAGCTGGGTTAATATTAACTGTGTCAGCTGGGTTATTAATAACTGGGTCAGCTGGGTTATTAATAACTGGGTCAGCTGGGTTAATATTAACTGTGTCAGCTGGGTTATTAATTACTTGTGTCAGCTGGGTTGTTAATAACTGGGTCAGCTGGGTTATTAATAACTGGGTCAGCTGGGTTAATAACTGGGTCAGTTGGTTAATATTAACTGGGTCAGCCGGGTTAATGTTAACTGGGTCAGCTGGGTTAATAACTGGGTCACCTGGGTTATTAATAACTGGGTCAGCTGGGTTATTAATAACTGGGTCAGCTGGGTTGTTAATAACTGGGTCAGCTGGGTTATTAATAACTGGGTCAGCTGGGTTAATATTAACTGGGTCAGCTGGGTTAATAACTGGGTCAGTTGGTTAATATTAACTGGGTCAGCCGGGTTAATGTTAACTGGGTCAGCTGGGTTAATAACTGGGTCAGCTGGGTTAATATTAACTGGGTCAGCTGGGTTAATAACTGGGTCAGCTGGGTAAATAACTGGGTCAGCTGGGTTAATATTAACTGGGTCAGCTGGGTTAATATTAACTGTGTCAGCTGGGTTAAAATTAACTGGGTCAGTTGGGTTATTAACTGGGACAGCTGGGTTAATAACTGGGTCAGCTGGGTTAATATTAACTGGGTCAGCTGGGTTAATATTAACTGGGTCAGCTGGGTTAATATTAACTGGGTCAGCTGGGTTAATATTAACTGGGTCAGCTGGGTTAATAACTGGGTCAGCTGGGTTAATAACTGGGTCAGCTGGGTTAATATTAACTGGGTCAGCTGGGTTATTAATAACTGGGTCAGCTGGGTTAATATTAACTGGGTCAGCTGGGTTAATATTAACTGGGTCAGCTGGGTTATTATTAACTGGGTTAGCCGGGTTAATATTAACTTGGTCAGCTGGGTTAATATTAACTGGGTCAGCTGGGTTAATATTAACTGGATCAGCTGGGTTATTAATAACTGGGTCAGCTGGGTTAATATTAACTGGGTCTGATGGGTTATTAACTGGGCCAGCTGGGTTAATATTAACTGTGTCAGCTGGGTTATTAATAACTGGGTCAGCTGGGTTATTAATAACTGGGTCAGCTGGGTTATTAATAACTGGGTCAGCTGGGTTATTAATAACTGGGTCAGCTGGGTTAATATTAACTGGGTCAGCTGGGTTATTAATAACTGGGTCAGCTGGATTATTATTAACTGGGTCAGCTGGGTTATTAATAACTGGGTCAGCTGGGTTAATATTAACTGGGTCAGCTGGGTTATTAATAACTGGGTCAGCTGGGGTATTATTAACTGGGTCAGCTGGGTTGTCAATAACTGAGTCAGCTGGGTTGTCAATAGCTGGGTTAGCTGGGTTAATATTAACTGGGTCAGCTGGGTTATTAATAACTGGGTAAGTTGGGTTATTAATAACTGGGTCAGCTGGGTTGTCAATAGCTGGGTCAGCTGGGTTAATATTTACTGGGTCAGCTGGGTTATTAATAACTGGGTCAGCTGTGTTATTAATAACTGGGTCAGCTGGGTTAATGTGTGTGTGTGTGTATGTGTATATGTGTGTGTGTGTGTGTGTGTGTGTGTGTGTGTGTGTGTGTGTGTGTGTGTGTGTGTGTGTGTGTGTGTGTGTGTGTGTGTGTGTGTGTGTGTGTGTGTGTGTGTGTGTGTGTGTATCTGTAACATGAGTTCCTAACCCACAGCGTTGTATGTTGCTGACTCAGTGACCATGTTTACATGCGCACAGTGTTCCGGTTAGTAGCTCATATCCAGTTTAAGGTCTCATTCAGGATCACCTGTTTACATGCACCGTTAATATCCTGCTCATGAGTATCTCTGCACCCATGAATACAAATAATATTCCTAACTTAAGTTAATATGGGTTAAATGGAGGAGTAACTGAAATATGGACACTGGCTATAGATCTATAACATCTTACATGGCTGTATTTCTTGCAGTAAAATGATACAACAAATGTTAATTTTGTCTTGGGAACAAGAGTGGAGAAATACTGTATATTTCTTTCAGCATCTCCTGAGAGAATGTGAATGCTGTTAATAATGTGTTATCTTTGACACCGTCATGCAAAGCAGATATGATTTCAAACGCATAAAATATGTACCCAAAACGAACTGAAGTATAATCAGAAACGTGTTTCATGATTTTCTTAGTTTTTTCATTTTCAAACTGATGACTATTTGCGCAGGATCAATCTTTCCAATGTTTTGGAGTTATTGCGTCTTCTCTCCGGTCCCTGAACGAAACAGACTCTCTTTTCCCGGCGAGATTACTAATGTATTCATTCTATCAATGGAAAACATTATTCTGGTGAGCACTATTTAGAATTCTGGGGCAACAAGTTATGAGAGAAGAGAAGCTGCATGTATCAAACTATAGCTGACAAACAAATGTCCGACCAAATGGCAGAAATTCTGATCAGAAAAGTGTCTAAATTAGGGTTGAAAGTAGACCAGGGATCATTAACTAGATTCAGCCGCGCGCGCTGATTTCATTTTCTTGAGCGGATAATCGGCCGGAACATAGTTGGGTCATTCTTGGGCAAAAGGGTCATATTTCAGTCCCTCTGACTTTTTATATTATAAAAGTATAGTATAGTAATAAGGTATAGTAATACGGTATAGTAATACAGTACAGTAATACAGTATAGTAATAAGGTATAGTAATACAGTATAGTAATAAGGTATAGTAATACCTTATAGTAATAAGGTATAGTAATACAGTATTGTAATACAATATAGTATAGTATAGTAATACCGTATAGCAATAAGGCAAAAGTATAGTATAGTATAGTATAGTATAGTAATACAGTATAGTATAGTATAATAATAAGGTATAGTAATACAGTATAGTAATAAGGTATAGTAATAAGGCAAAAGTATAGTATAGTATAGTATAGTATAGTATAGTATAGTAATACGGTATAGAAATACAGTATAGTATAGTATAGTAATAAGGTATAGTAGTATAGTATAGTAATAAAGTATAGTAATACAGTATAGTAATAAGGTATAGTAATACAGTATAGTAATAAAGTATAGTAATAAGGTATAGTAATACAGTATAGTAATAAGGTATAGTAATAATGTATAGTAATACAGTATAGTAATAAGGCATAGTAATACAGTATAGTAATAAAGTATAATAAGGTATAGTAATACAGTATAGTATAGTAATACGGTATAGTAATACAGTATAGTATAGTAATAAGGTATAGTAATACAGTATAGTAATAAGGTATAGTAATATAGTATAGTAATAAGGTGTAGTAATACAGTATAGTAATACGGTATAGTAATATAGTATAGTAATAAGGCATAGTAACACAGTATAGTATAGTAATAAGGTATAGTAATGCAGTATAGTAATGCAGTATAGTAATATAGTATAGTAATAAGGTGTAGTAATACAGTATAGTAATAAGATATAGTAATATAGTAAAGTAATAAGGTATAGTAATACAGCATAGTAATAAGGTATAGTAATACAGTATAGTATAGTATAGTAATAAGTTATAGTAATACAGTATAGTAATACGGCATAGTAATACAGTATAGTAATAGTGTAGTAATACCGTATAGTAATAAGGTATAGTAATACAGTATAGTAATACAGTATAGTAATAAGGTATAGTAATAATGTATAGTAATACAGTATAGTAATACAGTATAGTAATACAGTATAGTAATACAGTATAGTAATACAGTATATTAATACAGTATAGTAATAGTGTAGTAATACCGTATAGTAATAAGGTATAGTAATACAGTATAGTAATACAGTATAGTAATACAGTATAGTAATACGGTATAGTAATACAGTATAGTAATACAGTATAGTAATACAGTATAGTATAGTAATAAGGTATAGTAATACAGTATTGTAATAAAGTATAGTAATACAGCATAGTAATACAGTATGTTAATACAGTATAGTAATAGTGTAGTAATACCGTATAGTAATAAGGTATAGTAATACAGTATAGTAATACAGTATAGTAATACAGTATAGTAATAAGGTATAGTAATAATGTATAGTAATACAGTATAGTAATACAGTATAGTAATAAGTTATAGTAATACAGTATAGTATAGTAATACGGTATAGTAATACAGTATAGTATAGTAATAGGGTATAGTAATACAGTATAGTAATAAGGTATAGTAATACAGTATAGTATCGTAATACGGTATAGTAATACAGTATAGTATAGTATAGTAATAAGGTATAGTAATACAGTATAGTAATAAGGTATAGTAATATAGTAGAGTAATAAGGTATAGTAATACAGTATAGTATAGTAATACGGTATAGTAATACAGTATAGTAATATAGTATAGTAATAAGGTGTAGTAATACAGTATAGTATAGTAATAAGGTATAGTAATGCAGTATAGTAATAAGGTATAGTAATATAGTATAGTAATAAGGTGTAGTAATACAGTATAGTAATAAGGTATAGTAATACAGTATAGTAATACAGTGGTTATACAGTAACAAAGTATATTAATAGTGTAGTAATACAGTATAGTAATACCGTAATAAAGTATAGTAATAGTGTAGTAATACAGTATAGTAATACAGTATAGTAATACAGTATTGTAATACAGTAACAAAGTATAGTAATAGTGTAGTAATACAGTATTGTAATACAGTACTACAGTATAGTAATAGTGTAGTAATACTGTAATAAAGTATAGTAATAGTGTAGTAATACAGTATAGTAATACAGTATAGTAATACAGTATTGTAATACAGTAACAAAGTATAGTAATAGTGTAGTAATACAGTATTGTAATACAGTACTACAGTATAGTAATAGTGTAGTAATACTGTAATAAAGTATAGTAATAGTGTAGTAATACAGTGTAGTAATACAGTATAGTAATACAGTATAGTAATACAGTATTGTAATACAGTAACAAAGTATAGTAATAGTGTAGTAATACAGTATTGTAATACAGTACTACAGTATAGTAATAGTGTAGTAATACAGTAATACAATATAGTAATAGTGTAGTAATACAGTATAGTAATAGTGTAGTAATAAAGTATAGTAATACAGTATAGTAATACAGTACAGTAATAAGTTATAGTAATACAGTATAGTATAGTAATACGGTATAGTAATACAGTATAGTATAGTAATACGGTATAGTAATACAGTATAGTATAGTAATAGGGTATAGTAATACAGTATAGTAATAAGGTATAGTAATACATTATAGTAATAAGGTATAGTAATACAGTATAGTATAGTAATACGGTATAGTAATACAGTATAGTATAGTATAGTAATAAGGTATAGTAATACAGTATAGTAATAAGGTATAGTAATATAGTAGAGTAATAAGGTATAGTAATACAGTATAGTATAGTAATAAGGTATAGTAATACAGTATAGTAATAAGGTATAGTAATATAGTATAGTAATAAGGTGTAGTAATACAGTATAGTATAGTAATAAGGTATAGTAATAAGGTATAGTAATAAGGTATAGTAATAAGGTATAGCAATATAGTATAGTAATAAGGTGTAGTAATACAGTATAGTAATAAGGTATAGTAATACAGTATAGTAATACAGTAGTTATACAGTAACAAAGTATATTAATAGTGTAGTAATACAGTATAGTAATACCGTAATAAAGTATAGTAATAGTGTAGTAATACAGTATAGTAATACAGTATTGTAATACAGTAACAAAGTATAGTAATAGTGTAGTAATACAGTATTGTAATACAGTACTACAGTATAGTAATAGTGTAGTAATAAAGTATAATAATACAGCATAGTAATACAGTATAGTAATAGTGTAGTAATACAGTATAGTAATACAGTATAGTAATAGTGTAGTAATACAGTATAGTAATAGTGTAGTAATAAAGTATAGTAATCGTGTAGTAATAAAGTATAGTAATAGTATAGTAATACAATATAGTATAGTATAGTAACAGTGTAGTAATACAGTATAGTAATACAGTATAGTAATAGTGTAGTAATACAGTATAGTAATAGTGTAGTAATAAAGTATAGTAATAGTATAGTAATACAGTATAGTATAGTAACAGTGTAGTAATACAGTAAAGGGCTTTAATTCCTGAGGTGGGAGAATATGTTTTATTGATCGTTTAATATGTACTTCATGTTTGTTCAGAAAATGCATTTATTCTAGTAAAAATTTGTTCAAATATTCTATTAATACCGTAGCCCAAGAATGCCCCAATTACAAATAATGAGCAAATTGACCACAAGAAGCCCAAACGTATGTAATATTTGACTAAAACATTATAATTTCAAACCTTGCTTCCATGTGTATATGATCACGTCTTTATATTATGCCTGGGAAATACTTGGAGATGAATTACTGGTGTTTTCACAGTCTTTTACAGCCCCCCAAAAATAATAAATATAAAAGTTGGGGAATCTTGCAGTAGGCTACAGGGTCCAGTACAGAGTATCAGCAAAATAAATGATTATAGTGGATGGAACTGCGCAGGTAGCCTACTTTTTGAAGTTATTTTTGTTATTGTTGACAATCAGCTGAAAACATAGTCACACAATTCCCATGTTACGTGAAACTGAGCGTGCGCAGACTGCAAAAACAACAGTAAATGGGATAAGATGTTGACGTGCCAGAGTATCCCATCTTATAGCAGCCTATCACAGGCATCTTATCCGGCTTTCTCATAACCGGGATACAATCTTTTTCGGGTTATTGTAAACGGGATATGATGTTTATTGTGCCTCAAATATAAAAAAAAACAACAAAACAATACTTGAGTATACTGAATAATAACGGGATATTGGTGTGCATGGTAACGAGGTCATTTGATTGATGTGACATTAATGCTAGCTGTTCTTCGCTGAGCCACGCCAGTTGCCAGTTGCCCGGGCTGAGGTTGACACAGCTGTCGTGGCGCTGAGACGACTCCTGTGGCGGTCCGTCATCAGAGTCCTAGAAGACTGTTGGTGAGAAGAGACATCAAGGTGATCTGATCTGAGAACAGACATCAATATGAGCTGATCTGAGAACAGACATCAATATGAGCTGATCTGAGAACAAACATCAATATGAGCTGATCTGATCTGAGAACAGACATCAATACGAGCTGATCTGAGAACAGACATCAATATGAGCTGATCTGAGAACAGACATCAATATGAGCTGATCTGAGAACAGACATCAATATGAGCTGATCTAGGAAGACAACTGGTATCTCTTCATGTCCATCAGTTGATTGACAGGCTGGGAATCTTCTATGCATTGATTCCCCTCCATGCCCTTCCAGAACTAATGCACCCTTCAGATACATCCTGATCAGAAGAAAACATGCATCTTTAATGGAGAATACAACACAGTGGCATATACATTATTTAGAAACTACCTATGAAGCTAATTATTACCAATGTATAAGCTACTTATAAACCCATGTCAAAATAGGGCCTTTTTGTAGGTGAAATATACTACTTTGCCTCCATGCTCTGCAAAAGTCCTCAACGATAACCACTCCAGAGTATCAAAGCCAATGACAAAAAAAATTCAAAACGCGTCTTTATCCACCTGTGTTTTTTGGCCCAGCCCGTCAGTTTCTGGGACCAATCAGAACAGTTAGAATGTGTTTGCGTTCTAGAAATCATCGAAGAGGTACTCAGATCCTCATTGGGGAGAAGAAACTAACGTTGCGTTTGGCTGGAGCAAGGAGTTTTGGGTTGCCAGGTAATGTCAGATATTTATAGAGGATGACTCTATTTGACAGGCTTCATTGACTGGCTTCAACCTGGCAGATCTATAGCAGAGGAAAGTGATCAGCATGAGAACCTGGCAGATCTATAGCAGAGGAAAGTGATCAGCATGAAAACCTGGCAGATCTATAGCAGAGAAAGTGATCAGCATGAAAACCTGGCAGATCTATAGCAGAGGAAAGTGATCAGCATGAGAACCTAGCAGATCTATAGCAGAGGAAAGTGATCAGCATGAAAACCTGGCAGATCTATAGCAGAGGAAAGTGATCAGCATGAGAACCTGGCAGATCTATAGCAGAGGAAAGTGATCAGCATGAAAACCTGGCAGATCTATAGCAGAGAAAGTGATCAGCATGAAAACCTGGCAGATCTATAGCAGAGGAAAGTGATCAGCATGAAAACCTGTAATATTACAGAGAAGTGATCAACCTTGTGCCATGTGACACACATTTCCTTCACATGACCCCCTACTCTGCTTGCAGAATGCCAGCCGGTTGGTCGAGACACCCAAGCTCCTCTGAGGGTCAGTTTGCCAGACAGCTGCCCTAACCGTCCGTCCGTTCTACCAAAAGGATCGACAACTGCAGGCAGCGCCTAGTAACAGCAGCAACGCCCAGGCCCAGATAGTCAACCAGGGGGGTTGGGGATGGTGACGGCATGTGTGTGTGGACCTAGGAGGATCCGTGCCTCTCTGCCTGCCTGTAGACTAGCTGAGGATGTTTGATACCTGAGTCGGAGATAGAGAACAAAGATGATACAGGATCAGAGAGGGAGAGAGAACAAGATGATACAGGATCAGAGAGAGAGAACAAGATGATATAGGATCAGAGAGAGAGAACAAAGATGATACAGGATCAGAGAGAGAGAGAACAAAGATGATACAGGATCAGAGAGAGAGAGAACAAGATGATACAGGATCAGAGAGAGAGAACAAGATGATACAGGATCAGAGAGAGAGAACAAAGATGATACAGGATCAGAGAGAGAGAGAACAAAGATGATACAGGATCAGAGAGAGAGAACAAGATGATACAGGATCAGAGAGAGAATTACAGGATCAGAGAGAGAGAACAAGATGATGCAGGACCAGAGAGAGAGAGAACAAAGATGATACAGGATCACAGAGAGAATAAAGATGATACAGGATCAGAGAGAGAGAGAGAGAGAGAGAGAGAGAGAGAGAGAGAGAGAGAGAGAGAGAGAGAGAGAGAACAAGATGATACAGGAGAGAGAACAAAGCTGATACAGGATCAGATGCCAACCAGACATGTTTTTAAGGCCGCTACACACTTCACGCAAACTACGCATCACTGCATTCTCTACCAGAAAGTTGTTTGGTCCTCTGTGATGTCATCACTGCATTCTCTACCAGAAAGTTGGTTGGTCCTCTGTGATGTCACGGCACTTTATTATGGGTGAAAATGTTTTGTACTCATCACTGCATTCTCTACCAGAAAGTTGGTTGGTCCTCTGTGATGTCAAGGAAAGTTGATACATTGCTACGTTTTAATTTATAAAGCCCTTTTACAAAAAAGTCCCACTGTACCAAACATCATTACTAAACTTGAGACATACTAGTTACCACAACCTGTCTCAGGGATGGGTACCGCTAGTCTCTACTGAGTTATGTAAATAAGCTTTTGGTTTCTTGCACGTTATTTGTGGAACAATCTTCTTACATTTGATGTTCTGGTGCCTCTAAGGCAATTCAGAAAGCTGATTGAGTGGTGTGATGCGCTTTGGTATTTAGCTTTATAGAATAAGTGTGATGTGCTGGAACATAAGCATTTAGTTCACCCCCCCCCCCCTCTCCTCTCACCACCACCACCCCTCCCACCATCCCCTTCTCTCTCTCCCCTCCTCTTCTCCCTCCGCCCTCTTCTCCCTCCCCCTCTCTTTCTCCCTCCCCCACTCTCTTTCTCCCTCCCCCTCTCGTTCTCCCTCCCCCTCTCTTTGTCCCTCCCCATCTTCTCCCTCCCTCCCACTCTCTTTCTCCCTCCCCCTCTCGTTCTCCCTCCCCCTCTCATTCTCACTCCCCATCTTCTCCCTCCCCACTTTCTCCCTCCCCACTTTCTCCCTCCCCACTCTCTCTCTCCCGCCCTCTCCCTTCCCCTCTTCAGAGGAGGTAACAGCTGTGGTGTCACATGGCTGTGGCAGGTGGGACAAAATCTGTGGGCCACCAAACTCCCCTCCCCACCTCTACTTCCATTTTTATTTGTCTCTCAATTCAAATAAATGAAAAGGGCTTTATAAACATATGTGTACATTGCCAAAGCAAGGGACATAGACAATAAACAAAATTGACGTAAACAATTGTAAACAGTAACCATCCACAGGAATAAAGACATTTCAAATGTCATATTATGGCTTTATACAGTGTTGTAACGATGTGTTGAAGTACAAAAGGGAAAATAAATTCACATAAATATGGGTTGTATTTACAATGGTGTTTGTTCTTCACTGGTTGCCCTTTTCTTGTGCCATCGGGTCACAAATCTTGCTGCTATGATGGCACACTGTAGAGTTTTTTGTGGGTCTGTGTAATCTGAAGGAAATATGTCTCTCTAAGATGGTCATACATTTGGCAGGAGGTTAGGAAGGGCAGCTGTTTCCACCTAATTTTGTGGACAGTGTGCAAATAGCCTGTCTTCTCTTGAGAGCAAGGTCTGCCTACGGTGGCCCCTCTCTCTCTCTCTCAAGGCTATGCTCACTAAGTCTCACTAAGTCTGTATATAGTCAAAGCTTTCCTTAATAAGATTGGGTCAGTCACAGTGGTCAGGTATTCTGCCACTGTGCACTCTTTGTTCAGGGCCAAATAGCATTCCAGTTCTCTCTCTCTTCCATCCCCATCTCTCTCTCTCTCTTTCTGTCTCACCCCCCCCCCCCCCCGTGTATTTTCCCCTGAATGTCATCCTTCTTTTCAGGGTGTAACATCCCTCCCTGTGGGAATGTGTTGCCAGGTGTTCAGAGCTGTCATGGCCAGTTTTTCACATTGACAGGATTCCAAAGACAAAGATCTGTCATCGACACTGAGTGTACAAAACATTAGGAACACCTGCTCTTTCCATGACAAAAACTGACCAATGTGGATTCGGGTGAAAGATAATTCACTTCAATCAGTTTAGACGAAGGGGAGGAGACAGGTTAAATAAGGATTGAGACAATTGAGACATGGATTGTGTACAGTATGTGTGCTATTCAGAGGGTGATAAAAGATATGATAAAAGAAGTGCCTATGGACGTAGTATGGTAGTATGTGCCAGGTGCCAGGTGTGTCTAGAACTGAACCCTCTCTGTCACTCAATTTTAGGAAAGTGTTCTTAATGTTTTGTACACTCAGTGTCTGTCACTCAATTTTAGGAAAGTGTTCTTAATGTTTTGTACACTCAGTGTCTGTTCCCTCCATCCTCATTGTTACCATTCCATTGTAACTCCCAATGTTTGCCTGTCCTTTATTATACCAACAGAAATCAGTCCTTTTCTTGCAGAAATATTTTTGGGGATTACATAAAACATCTCCAAATCAAACCAGACTGGTTTAGATGACAACACTTGAGTGAGACTCAAGTCAAGTTTATTTGTCACATGCACAGGGTACATACAGTACAATGAAATGCTTAAAGAGCATGTTTGATGGACTGTGGATACCATGGCTGTAAATGGAACAAGCTGTTGGACTTGTCATCATGCCTATGTTTATCTCTCAACACACAGTACACAGAACAGTGATAAATGAACTAGCCTAGATGTTGATGTTTATTTTGTGTGGGTACAAAGCCAGCCACACAGAACAGTGATAAATGAACTAGCCTAGATGTTGATGTTTTTTTTGTGTGGTACAAAGCCAGCCACACAGAACAGTGATAAACTAACTAGCCTAGACGTTGATGTTTACTTTGTGTGGGTACAAAGCCAGCCACACAGAACAGTGATAAACGAACTAGCCTAGATGTTGATGTTTATTTTGTGTGGGTACAAAGCCAGCCACACAGAACAGGGATAAACGAACTAGCCTAGATGTTGATGTTTTTTTGTGTGGGTACAAAGCCAGCCACACAGAACAGTGATAAACGAACTAGCCTAGATGTTGATGTTTTTTTTGTGTGGGTACAAAGCCAGCCACACAGAACAGTGATAAACGAACTAGCCTAGATGTTGATGTTTTTTTTGTGTGGGTACAAAGCCAGCCACACAGAACAGTGATAAACGAACTAGCCTAGATGTTGATTTTGTGTGGGTACACAGCCAGCCACACAGAACAGTGATAAACGAATTAGCCTAGATGTTGATGTTTTTTTTGTGTGGGTACAAAGCCAGCCACACAGAACAGTGATAAACGAACTAGCCTAGATGTTGATGTTTTTTTTGTGTGGGTACAAAGCCAGCCACACAGAACAGTGATAAACGAACTAGCCTAGATGTTGATGTTTTTTTTGTGTGGGTACAAAGCCAGCCACACAGAACAGTGATAAACTAACTAGCCTAGACGTTGATGTTTACTTTGTGTGGGTACAAAGCCAGCCACACAGAACAGTGATAAACGAACTAGCCTAGATGTTGATGTTTATTTTGTGTGGGTACAAAGCCAGCCACACAGAACAGGGATAAACGAACTAGCCTAGATGTTGATGTTTTTTTGTGTGGGTACAAAGCCAGCCACACAGAACAGTGATAAACGAACTAGCCTAGATGTTGATGTTTTTTTTGTGTGGGTACAAAGCCAGCCACACAGAACAGTGATAAACAAACTAGCCTAGACGTTGATGTTTATTTTGTGTGGGTACAAAGCCAGCCACACAGAACAGGGATAAACGAACTAGCCTAGATGTTGATGTTTTTTTGTGTGGGTACAAAGCCAGCCACACAGAACAGTGATAAACGAACTAGCCTAGACGTTGATGTTTACTTTGTGTGGGTACAAAGCCAGCCACACAGAACAGTGATAAACGAACTAGCCTAGATGTTGATGTTTATTTTGTGTGGGTACAAAGCCAGCCACACAGAACAGGGATAAACGAACTAGCCTAGATGTTGATGTTTTTTTGTGTGGGTACAAAGCCAGCCACACAGAACAGTGATAAACGAACTAGCCTAGATGTTGATGTTTTTTTTGTGTGGGTACAAAGCCAGCCACACAGAACAGTGATAAACGAACTAGCCTAGATGTTGATTTTGTGTGGGTACACAGCCAGCCACACAGAACAGTGATAAACGAATTAGCCTAGATGTTGATATTTTTTTTGTGTGGGTACAAAGCCAGCCACACAGAACAGTGATAAACGAACTAGCCTAGATGTTGATTTTGTGTGGGTACAAAGCCAGCCACACAGAACAGTGATAAACGAACTAGCCTAGATGTTGATTTTGTGTGGGTACACAGCCAGCCACACAGAACAGTGATAAACGAATTAGCCTAGATGTTGATATTTTTTTTGTGTGGGTACAAAGCCAGCCACACAGAACAGTGATAAACGAACTAGCCTAGATGTTGATATTTTTTTTGTGTGGGTACAAAGCCAGCCACACAGAACAGTGATAAACAAACTAGCCTAGATGTTGATGTTTATTTTGTGTGGGTACAAAGCCAGCCACACAGATGTTATCAGTGATTGTGCCACAAAGGGAAAGGGGTTTCATATTTGAAGTGCATAGGCATTACAAAAATGAATTTGTCAAATTGAACACCAGTGTATTTACACAAGACATATGACCCTTATTTTATTGAGTAGTTTCATCTTACCGGTTCATACATAAAACATTCTCCATTCAGGCTGCAAAGATGCAGATTTCTTTCTTAATAAAATGATACTTTGGGATTTTGTTAACGAAGCCCTTTATCTACTTCCCCAGAGTCAGATTAACTCACGGATACCGTTTTATGTCTCTGCATTCAGCACGAAGGAAGTCAAAGGTAGTTTTGCAAGCCAAATGCTAACTAGCTTTAGTGCAATGACTGGAAGTGTATGGTTTCTACTAGCATGCTAGCAGTTAACATAGACTTCCTGTCACCGTGCTAATGCTACTTAGCAACGTCCTTCAAAACTGAACACAGAGATATAAACATGGTATCCACGAGTTCATTTGACTCTGGGGAACTAGTTATATAAAGGGCTTCATTGCCAAAATCTTAAAGTATCCCTTTAACTTGATTTAATGGTGAGAAGGCAGGGGGTGGGGGGGGGGATATGAGTACTTTATTTATGAAATCATTTTCCACCTCCTTGCTAGAGTGGATCCTTGGAATGCTATTCCCGGATGTTGCATATTAAGTTCAGCTCATCTGCTGACTGAACATAGGTGCAACATCAGGAAGTAGCATTAGCCACTAGCAGTGGTAGAAAATGTGTTTCCCATGTTTTTTCCCTGCCTTTTCTCAATAAAATCGAGTCAAGGAAGAAATTGACGGCTTTGCAGCCGGGGTGGAGAATGTTTTATGTACGAACCGGTCCACCGGTCCACGGGTGTTCAGCCGGCTGCATGCAGTCCCTTTAAGATGAAGGTAAAATGAAACGACTCAATATCGCCATCTGACGACATTTGGGCTACTGTATAATGTGTCAAATACGCGGAACATTAAACACGTGGAACCTAAAAATTAGGGTTGAGAAATTTGGGGACTCTTTAAGAGCGGATCAGGTAGGAGAAAATGCAGAAAATTCTAATGAATGTTAATATGCAATTAAAATTCAAAGCTAGCTTTTAACTTCCTAAAAACGTATGTGAATGTCGATATGTAATTAATACTTTGATATGGCGAATAACAACGGTAACTAACGCAAGTTACATTTACCAAAAATGGTGGCGCCCATATAAATAACACTGCAAACATTACATTATCTAGCTACTAATAAACACATGTTTGTACCTTCAGATCTTTTACTTTCCTGCTAAATGTAGACTGTCAAGGTAAGTGGAGTAGCCTGCTATGTCCAATGCACCTGTTTGCTAACTTAGCTCGTATTAGAAAACCATCTAACGTTAATGACAGTAACGTTACATTATTCTGCGCAGTGCAATTTGTTTGCGTATTCTGTAATGTTGTCCAGCTAAATTGAATCTGAATGATAGCTGGTACTGTTGTGCAGACGGGGGACGTGTGTTCATTGCTTACCACGACAATTTAGTTGTTTACCTTTTTGTTCTTTGCCATTTTTTTCCCAGGCATGTTAATAACCACACGTCGCTGTGCGAAAGCACTGCAGCTCACCCTCGCGGTGATCAAGCCCGATGCAGTGGCGCATCCTGTCATCTTGGAGGTCAGTGAGAGCCAATGGCATTTGCGTTTGTTTAATGGAATCTGTGATTGTAAATACTGGCTACATTTATACTGTAGGCTATAGACACACACACACACACATACATTAGGCTATTCAGATAACATTTTTGAAATCATGTGTTTTTGTGGATCAAATTACAATTATCCACATCACATATCAGCCATTTCAGATTAGCTACTGTTTGAAAACACATATTGCACAGACAAAAGGGGGAATAAATATCTTATGGTTAGTTACCAGTATGATAGTATCTTGTGGCTAGTTACCGGTGTGATGGTATCTTGTGGTTAGTTACCGGTGTGATAGTATCTTGTGGTTAGTTACCGGTGTGATAGTATCTTGTGGTTAGTTACCGGTATGATAGTATCTTGTGGTTAGTTACCAGTATGATAGTATCTTGTGGTTAGTTCCCGGTGTGATAGTATATTGTGGTTAGTTACCGGTGTGATAGTATCTTGTGGTTAGTTACCGGTGTGATAGTATCTTGTGGTTAGTTACCAGTATGATAGTATCTTGTGGTTAGTTACTAGTATGATAGTATCTTGTGGTTAGTTACCGGTGTGATAGTATCTTGTGGTTAGTTACCAGTATGATAGTATCTTGTGGTTAGTTACCGGTGTGATAGTATCTTGTGGTTAGTTACCGGTGTGATAGTATCTTGTGGTTAGTTACCGGTGTGATAGTATCTTGTGGTTAGTTACCAGTATGATAGTATATTGTGGTTAGTTACCAGTGTGATAGTATCTTGTGATTAGTTACCGGTATGATAGTATCTTGTGGTTAGTTACCGGTGTGATAGTATCTTGTGGTTAGTTACCGGTGTGATAGTATCTTGTGGTTAGTTACCGGTGTGATAGTATCTTGTGGTTAGTTACCGGTGTGATAGTATCTTGTGGTTAGTTACCGGTGTGATAGTATCTTGTGGTTTGTTACCAGTGTAATAGTATCTTGTGGTTAGTTACTAGTATGATAGTATCTTGTGGTTAGTTACCGCTGTGATAGTATTTTTGCCTATTGTGAACACTTGATCATTTTAGGAGTTGATCACATCAGCTTTTCAAAAACATTGATTGTGAGAAGATGATTTATGAAGTCATTTTCAATGGTCCATAGCAAACACCAATTTCAGCTGCATCTTCAATGAAATGTTATCATCCACACAATTGGAGAGTGGACAGAGCTTATTGGCATGTTCTAATTTTGCACATAGGATTATAAATAAACTGAATGAGAGGCAACAAGCCATTATTTAGACTTCTCTGTTCTTTTCTTTTCTGATTTAATTACCTTGCCCACTGGCTCAAAGAAAGGAGAGGGAAAAATGCAATGATCATCAAAGATTCAATTTAAATCACTGTTCTATTTAAATACTTCAGTTCCTTTAAAGCTGATTGTCTGTCTCCCTTTATCTGCACAGGAAGGCAGTTTGAGGGGGTCGGGATTTCTAAGATGTAATAATATCCATCAATATTGGGCTGTTGACATTTTTTCAGAGTTCCAAAATTTTAAAAGGTGTAAATAAGATTTATGACTGAGAACTCAACAATGGTGATGATATCCACTGGAGTCCCACATTGTAGGTGAAAGTCTAGTATACAGATGAGAGTAGTACTGTATACTCTATTTAGTATCTGGATGAGAAGTAACGCCTCTCTCCCTTCCAGGCCCTTCACCAGATAATCTTAGAGAACAGGAAGTAATATATAGTTCTCTACCTTCCAGGCCCTTCACCAGATAATCTTAGAGAACAGGAAGTAATATATAGTTCTCTACCTTCCAGGCCCTTCACCAGATAATCTTAGAGAACAGGAAGTAATATATAGTTCTCTACCTTCCAGGCCCTTCACCAGATAATCTTAGAGAACAGGAAGTAATATATAGTTCTCTACCTTCCAGGCCCTTCACCAGAGAATCCTAGAGAACAGGAAGTAATATATACTTCTCTACATTCCAGGCCCTTCACCAGAGAATCCTAGAGAACAACTTCATCATTGTCAGGTCCAAAGACCTGGTGTGGAGGAGACAGGACTCTGAGAAGTTCTACTCTGAACATGCAGGTAAGGTTCTAGATGGCTCTACCGTCAAATAAGAACGTATCTTTATGGGTTCTATTCGGAACATGCAGGTAAGGTTCTAGATGGTTCTACCGTCAAATTAGAACGTATCTTTATGGGTTCTATTCGGAACATGTAGGTACATTTTATAAGCTAGATATGGTTCTACCATAGAAAACATATTAGCTTTATATGTATTGTAATGAAACAGGCAGGGAGAGTGAGCTTGTCTGTGGTGATATTCCTGACACCGGTGTAATGAAACAGGCAGGGAGTGCGGTTCGAATCCCTCAACCTTCTGGCCCGTAGCTCTGCGCTCCATAGACTGTGCCACAAAAAGCTTGTGTGGCAGAGACAATATCTGGAGTTATGAACACATGGTCGCCACAGTATTCTCTATGGGTTTTCTTCTGAGCACGCAGCTGAAGGCTGAAGCTAACCTTCGAAGGCTGAAGCTAACCGTCGAAGGCTGAAGCCAACCGTCGAAGGGCTGAAGCCAACCGTCGAAGGGCTGAAGCCAACCGTCGAAGGGCTGAAGCCAACCGTCGAAAGACTTAAGCCAACCGTCGAAGGCTGAAGCCAACCGTCGAAGGCTGAAGCCAACCGTCGAAGGCTGAAGCCAACCGTCGAAAGGCTGAAGCTAACCGTCGAAGGCTGAAGCCAACCGTCGAAGGCTGAAGCTAAACAGAAGGAATGCTATGGACACCGTCTGGTAATAAAATGTTGTCCAGTTGTAGCCGCTACAATCACAACAAACTTCAAATGTCCGACAGACCCATGTTTATTATGTGGAGTCTGCTAGAAATTAATTATCCATTTTCCTGCTTGAACAACTTTTAACTGTGACAAGCTTTTTAAGGCACAGCTTCAACTACAGCTTTAAAAGCACAATTCGTTTTTATTTCCCCTTTATTTAACCAGGTAGGCTAGTTTAGAACAAGTTCTCATTTACAACTGCGACCTGGCCAAGATGAAGCAAAGCAGTGCGACACAAACAACAGAGTTACACACAGAGAAAAACAAACAGACAGTCAATAACACAATAGAAGAAGTCTATATACAGTGTGTGCAAATGAGGTAAGATAAGGGAGGTAAGGCAAAAAATAGGAGTTGGTCCTCCTTTGCTGCAATAACAGCCTCCACTCTTCAGGGAAGGCTTTCCACTAGATGTAGGAACAGGGACCTCGTTTTGTGCACGGGGGCATTGTCATGCTGAAACAGAAAAGGGCCTTCCCCAAACTGTTGCCACATTTGGAAGCACAGAATCGTCCAGAATGTTATTGTATGCTGTAGCGTGGTTCGTTCTGCGCTGTGTACTTTTAATTAGGACGCTGCCACAACTGGAGGTCTGCTGGTTGAATTATTTTTATTTCGACTGCACACGAAGAGACACACACATTATGTTAACCCTTGGCGCAGTCCTAGCTCTCAGGCACCTGCGCCAGCACACGGACACTCACTCAAACACTGTCCCAAGTACTCACAAGCTACAATAGGTACCCTAGTTAACGAGCTTGGTTAAACTTGTTAACATACATATTTATCTTGTCCACATTGTAACAAACTTATGGTTGCATAACAGCACATTGTGTAACATTACCACGGTTTTATATTGAACAATTTCGGAGCCAAGGACAACATACCTTGCTAGCTGAAGGTCAGGCAAAAGAGAACAACAGATAACCCACGATGGGCCAAACCAAAATATACAAAACTTTTACAATCACATGTATGTACAATATTGATATGGAAAAGTGTTTGTAACACCAAAGAAGAACATTAGCTATGTAGCTGTAATTAAATATAAAAAAAACCCCACACTGAATTATTATTATTATCAAATGATTAACATCCCCTCTTGACCTATTTGAATTGGTCCTTGTGTGCAACTTGGTGCATAATCTAGGGGAACAACATCACACTGCTACATATGCTGTAGCGTTAAGATTTCCCTTCGCTGAGATTCAGCCCAGAACCATTATTACTCTTCCACCAAACTTTACAGTGGGCATTCGATGTTCTCCTGGCATCCTGAGTGTTGCAGCGGTCTAAGGCACTGCATCTCAGTGCTAGAGGAGTCACCACAGACCCGGGTTCGGTCCCGGGCTGTATCACAACCGGGCTGTGATCGGGAGTCCCATAGGGTGGCGCACAATTGGCCCAGAATCATCCGGGTTTGGCCGGTGTAGGCCGTCATTGTAAAATAAGAATGATTCTTAACTGACTTGCCCAGTTAAATAAAGGTTAAATAAAAACATTTTAAATATGCCAAACCCACATTCGTCCGTCGGACTGCTAGATGGTGAAGCGTGATTCATCACTCCAGAGAACGTGTTTCCACTGCTCCAGAGTCCAATGGCGGCGAGCTTTACATCACTCCAGCCAACACTTGTGTGCGGCTGCTTGGCCATGGAAATCCATTTTCATGAAGCTCCTGATGAACAGTTCTTGTGCTGACGTTGCTTCCAGAGGCAGTTTTGAACTCAGTAGTGAGTGTTGCAACCGTGGACAGACGATTTTTACGAGCTACTCGCTTCAGCACGAGGCGGTCCCACTCTGTGAGCTTGTGTGGCCTACCACTTCACGGCTGAGCCGTTGTTGCTCCTAGACGTTTCCACTTTACAATAGCAGCACTTACTGTTGACCGGGGGAAGCTCTAGCAGGGCAGAAATTTGATAAACTGACTTGTTGGAAAGGTGGCATCCTATGACGGTGCCACGTTGATAGTCACGTTGATAGAGTTCTTCAGTAAGGCCATTCTATGGTCAATGTTTGTCTATGGAGATTGCATGGCGGTGTGCTTGATTTTATACAACTGTCAGCAGTGGGTGTGGCAAAGAGACCAGTCAAAACTCAGAATGATTCATCCAGCTCTCTTTGGTCTAAATAAGGTATATTTGTTTATTTTAAATACATTTTGCTAACATTTCTAACATTTCTAAAAAACTGTTTTTCTTTATGGGTTATTGTGTGTAGATGGATTGAGATTTTGTTAAGATAAAAAAAAAAATCCATGTTCTAATACGGCTGTAACTTAACATAATGTGGAAAATGTCAAGGGGTCTGAATACTTTCTGAATACACTGTGTATGTATATATATATATATATATTGATTATCTTGATCAGATGTTTACTTCGTTTTTTCCCTCATGTTAAAGAATCCAGCAAATGCCTTTATTGCAATAATAATCCATTTAGCAGACTGTTTTTATTTATTTTTATCCAAAGGGAGTTAAGTCATTTTTTAAATTTGACCTTTATTTAAGTCCGTTAAGAACAAATTCTTATTTTCAATGATGGCCTAGGAACAGTGGGTTAACTGCCTTGTTCAGGGGCAGAACGACAGATTTTTAGCCTTGTCTGCTCGGGGATTTGGATCTTGCAACCTTCCGGTTACTAGTCCAACGCTCTAACCACTAGGCTACCTGCTGCCCCAAATGCAAGCATACATGTTTCCATGGGGATAAGCACCAGGCTCTACCAACTAACAACCACCACATAGAACCGCTTCATACTGCCTCGTATCACCACATAGAAGCATCTCGTATCGCCAAATAGAACCACCACGTATCACCAAATAGAACCTCCTCGTATCACCACATAGAACCACCTCGTATCATCACATAGAACAACCTCATAGAACCACCTCATATCACCACATAGAACCACCACGTATCACCACATATAACCACCACGTATCACCACATAGAACCACCTCATATCACCACATAGAACCTTCACGTATCACCACATAGAACCTCCACGTATCACCACATAGAACCTCCTCGTATCACCACATAGAACCTCCTCATAGAACCACCAATTATCACCACATAGAACCTCCTCGTATCACCACATAGAACCTCCTCATAGAACCACTGCATATCACCACATAGAACCTCCTCATAGAACCACCTCATATCACCACATAGAACCACCACGTATCACCACATAGAACCACCTCATAGAACCTCCTCGTATCACCAAATAGAACCGCCACGTATCACCACATAGAACCGCCACGTATCACCACATAGAACCTCCTCGTATCACCAAATAGAACCGCCACGTATCACCACATAGAACCGCCACGTATCACCACATAGAACCACCGCATAGAACCGCCACGTATCACCACATAGAACCGCCACGTATCACCACATAGAACCGCCACGTATCACCACATAGAACCGCCGCGTATCACCACATAGAACCGCCACGTATCACCACATAGAACCGCCACGTATCACCACATAGAACCGCCACGTATCACCACATAGAACCACCGCGTATCACCACGTAGAACCACCATATATCGTTGATGCGTCTTTGTGTGTTTTGTCTCATCTCTCAGGACGGTTCTTCTACCAAAGACTGGTTGAGTTCATGTCCAGGTAAGCTTCAAGTCATTTCTCCTCACACTTTTTAATGTAGCGATCATAACTTTAATGTGTGTGCCAAATGGCACCCTATTTGGACTAAAGTAGTGTACTATGTAGGGGATAGGCTGCCATTTGGTACGCAAGCCTCTGACTCATATTCATTGTATAACTTCCCCTTTATCAAATTGTATTGGTCACATACACATATTTACCTTTATCTCCCGCTGTAAGGTGATGCAAGCGCTGTTGAATGTGAAGACAAAAGCATCTTGACATCTAAACACAGATATGTCACTTCGACTCGATGGCGTATCTTCGTCCACCTCTGCTATTTTGTCCAATTATTGGACAAAAGAGTTGATCTGATTGGTCAACGGATCAATTAGTGGAAAGAGAATCAGAATTGGTCTGCCTGTGTAAACGCGGCCGTTGTCACATTCATTCTGCTGAGATGCAATCACATGGAAACTCAAGTACTGGGGCCGGATTCACAAAACCTTAAGGACACTTGGGTCGGCAGGTAGCCTAGTGGTTAGAGCGTTGGGCCAGTAACCGAAAGGTTGCTATATCAAATCCCTGAGCTGACAAGGTAAAAATCTGTCGTTCTGCCCACTGTTCCTAGGCCGTCATTGTAAATAAGAATTTGTTCTTTAACTGACTTGCCTAGTTAAATAAAGGTTAAATAAAATTAAGAAGAAATATCTTCTTAACTGCCATTTTTCCCCTTAACTTAAGAAGAAAGTTAAGCAAAGTTGCTATTCCTCAATAAAGTTACTGGAAATGTTCTTTAGGTTTTTCTTAAGTTTCTTCCGAAGAAAAAAGTTAAGAAGAAATGGGATTCTTGAAAATAATGCTTTAGGATTTCTTCTTGGAAATGTACTTAACTTTAGGACAGCTAAACCCTTATCTTGTGCAGACTGGGCCCAGGAGGTGAGCAGTTTAAATGCCTAACTGTATTGATTAGAAAAGTTAGCCATACGAACCACTTCTATCTGTCCAGCTATACGAACCACTTCTATCAGTCCAGCTATACGAACCACTTCTATCAGTCCAGCTATACGAACCACTTCTATCAGTCCAGCCATACGAACCACTTCTATCAGTCCAGCCATACGAACCACTTCTATCTGTCCAGCCATACGAACCACTTCTCTCCATCCAGTCATACGAACCACTTCTCTGTCCAGCCATACGAACCACTTCTATCAGTCCAGCTATACGAACCACTTCTATCTGTCCAGCTATACGAACCACTTATCAGTCCAGCCATACGAACCACTTCTATCTGTCCGGCTATACGAACCACTTATCAGTCCAGCCATACGAACCACTTCTCTCCATCCAGTCATACGAACCACTTCTATCTGTCCAGCTATACGAACCACTTCTATCTGTCCAGCCATACGAACCACTTCTATCAGTCCAGCTATACGAACCACTTCTATCAGTCCAGCCATACGAACCACTTCTATCAGTCCAGCCATACGAACCACTTCTATCAGTCCAGCTATACGAACCACTTCTATCTGTCCAGCTATACGAACCACTTCTATCTGTCCAGCTATACGAACCACTTCTCTCCATCCAGTCTTATGAACCACTTCTATCAGTCCAGCTATACGAACCACTTCTATCAGTCCAGCCATACGAACCACTTCTCTGTCCAGCTATACGAACCACTTCTATCAGTCCAGCCATACGAACCACTTCTATCAGTCCAGCCATACGAACCACTTCTATCTGTCCAGCTATACGAACCACTTCTATCAGTCCAGCCATATGAACCACTTCTATCAGTCCAGCTATACGAACCACTTCTATCTGTCCAGCCATACGAACCACTTCTCTCCATCCAGTCATACGAACCACTTCTCTGTCCAGCCATACGAACCACTTCTATCAGTCCAGCTATACGAACCACTTCTATCTGTCCAGCTATACGAACCACTTATCAGTCCAGCCATACGAACCACTTCTATCTGTCCGGCTATACGAACCACTTCTATCAGTCCAGCTATACGAACCACTTATCAGTCCAGCCATACGAACCACTTATCAGTCCAGCCATACGAACCACTTCTCTCCATCCAGTCATACGAACCACTTCTATCTGTCCAGCTATACGAACCACTTCTATCTGTCCAGCTATACGAACCACTTCTATCTGTCCAGCCATACGAACCACTTCTATCAGTCCAGCTATACGAACCACTTCTATCAGTCCAGCCATACGAACCACTTCTATCAGTCCAGCCATACGAACCACTTCTATCAGTCCAGCTATACGAACCACTTCTATCTGTCCAGCTATACGAACCACTTCTATCTGTCCAGCTATACGAACCACTTCTCTCCATCCAGTCTTATGAACCACTTCTATCAGTCCAGCCATACGAACCACTTCTCTGTCCAGCTATACGAACCACTTCTCTGTCCAGCTATACGAACCACTTCTCTGTCCAGCCATACGAACCACTTCTATCCGTCCAGACATACGAACCACTTCTCTGTCCAGCTATACGAACCACTTCTCTCCATCCAGCCATACGAACCACTTCTATCAGTCCAGCTATACGAACCACTTCTATCAGTCCAGCCATACGAACCACTTCTATCAGTCCAGCTATACGAACCACTTCTACCAGTCCAGTCATACGAACCACTTCTATCAGTCCAGTCATACGAACCACTTCTATCAGTCCAGTCATACGAACCACTTCTATCAGTCCAGTCATACGAACCACTTCTATCAGTCCAGTCATACGAACCACTTCTATCAGTCCAGTCATACGAACCACTTCGTATGGGAGGGGGGGGGGGTCTTTGAGTAGGATGTCTCTGAGTGGATCTGGTCTTTTACCATGTTTTCATCAGACGAACATTTTAAGCAAACACTCACTGCATTTTGACCTGTAGTCCCAATTTATATTTACAAAGCAAATATAATTTGAGGCCATCACTGGCTGGATATTTTAGAGATGATACTCTTGTGCTGATGTTTCCTACCTCACACAGATTAGGTGGAACTCTTTGTCAAAAGGCTCCCTAGGCTTAACCTTTTCCCCCCCATTGCTCTGTTGTGATTCAGTGGTCCGATGCGGGCCTACGTCCTGGCTAGAGAGGACGCCATAACCCACTGGAGAGAACTGATGGGTCCTACCAAGGTGTTCAGGGCCCGCTATACCTCTCCCTTATCCATCAGAGCCCAATACGGACTCACTGACACCAGGAATACCACACACGGCTCTGGTAAGTGCCCCCAGGGCTCTTGTAGGTCTGGTAAGTGCCCCCAGGGCTCTTGTAGGTCTGGTAAGGCCCCCAGGGCTCTTGTAGGTCTGGTAAGGCCCCCATGGCTCTTGTGGGTCTGGTAAGGCCCCCAGGGCTCTTGTGGGTCTGGTAAGGCCCCCAGGGCTCTTGTGGGTCTGATAAGGCCCCCAGGGCTCTTGTGGGTCTGGTAAGGCTGCTTTTTTAAATAATGCAATAGTTTTGACCAGGGCTCAGGGTTTGGTGCTTTTAAAAAATATGTATTGACTATCTATTTATTGATCTCGTTGAGTCCCATTGAGATAGAATAGAAATCACAAGCCTCGCTGATCCACTTTTCAAGTAGCAGATCAATGGCATGAGGGTTTTTTCCTCTGTCCTGGTATTATCTACACACACACATGGCTTCATCCTCTCTACACTGAGCGCCGTTTTTCTAATAGACGATTGTAGGATGTAGCTGTTGTTACTGAGTGTGTGTCTAATAGAAGATTGTAGGATGTAGCTGTTGTTATTGAGTGTGTGTCCTGCCACGCTGAACAAAGAGAAACATTGATGATGTTCAGGGGAACAGCAGTGAACTGATCTGTAGATCAAGGGTCTCTGGCATGCACACACATACTTTCTTACATACATTTTCAGGACTTAACTATTTTAATAAATACAGGACATGGGAAAAAAAAGTCCAGACCTCAAAAATAAAATCTTGTTTTCTTACCTTGTTACCACATTCTGGTCCTGATAATGTAGGGAGACACACACACACACACACACACGTTTCTGTATGAGGGACCATACACACTGTTTCTGTATGAGGGACCACACACACACAACACCCACAACAGTTATTTATAGCTGTCAATCAAATGATCTAGGTATTAATTGTGTGTGATAGCTATCAATATAGGTTTTGTATTAGACAACCAGAATCATTTGAGTAATCTCCTCTACTGATTTGCAGTCTACAATACTTTGGGGGCATCGCAGCTCATATACAACTTTATCTTCATATTTTGTCTGGTGCTGGTGGTTGAGACTCCTGACCATAAACTGTATGCCATAACTTTAATAACATCGATGTCATTTAAAGATTTAGTTGATTCTACTAATATTCATTTCCATAAACCCTTTAATAAACTCTTGATGTTGTGTAATAATCTTGTGTAATAACATAACATGCCAAAGTAAATACCCAAGCTTGGGCTAATTAAAATTCTTCTCATGAAGGAATGTTTAAAATTCTTCTCATGAAGGAATGTTTAAAATTCTTCTCATGAAGGAATGTTTAAAATTCTTCTCATGAAGGAATGTTTAAAATTCTTCTCATGAAGGAATGTTTAAAATTCTTCTCATGAAGGAATGTTTAAAATTCTTCTCATGAAGGAATGTTTAAAATTCTTCTCATGAAGGAATGTTTAAAATTCTTCTCATGAAGGAATGTTTAAAATTCTTCTCATGAAGGAATGTTTAAAATTCTTCTCATGAAGGAATGTTTAAAATTCTTCTCATGAAGGAATGTTTAAAATTCTTCTCATGAAGGAATGTTTAAAATTCTTCTCATGGAGGAATGTTTAAAATTCTTCTCATGAAGGAATGTTTAAAATTCTTCTCATGAAGGAATGTTTAAAATTCTTCTCATGAAGGAATGTTTAAAACTCTTCTCATGAAGGAATGTTTAAAACTCTTCTCAGGGAGGAATGTTTAAAATTATTCTCATGAAGGAATGTTTAAAATTATTCTCATGAAGGAATGTTTAAAACTCTTCTCATGAAGGAATGTTTAAAACTCTTCTCAGGGAGGAATGTTTAAAATTATTCTCATGAAGGAATGTTTAAAATTATTCTCATGAAGGAATGTTTAAAATTATTCTCATGAAGGAATGTTTAAAATTCTTCTCATGAAGGAATGTTTAAAATTCTTCTCATGAAGGAATGTTTAAAATTCTTCTCATGAAGGAATGTTTTTAAAATTCTTCTCATGAAGGAATGTTTAAAATTCTTCTCATGAAGGAATGTTTAAAATTCTTCTCATGAAGGAATGTTTAAAATTCTTCTCATGAAGGAATGTTTAAAATTCTTCTCATGGAGGAATGTTTAAAATTCTTCTCATGAAGGAATGTTTAAAATTCTTCTCATGAAGGAATGTTTAAAATTCTTCTCATGAAGGAATGTTTAAAACTCTTCTCATGAAGGAATGTTTAAAACTCTTCTCAGGGAGGAATGTTTAAAATTATTCTCATGAAGGAATGTTTAAAATTATTCTCATGAAGGAATGTTTAAAACTCTTCTCAGGGAGGAATGTTTAAAATTATTCTCAGGGAGGAATGTTTAAAATTCTTCTCATGAAGGAATGTTTAAAATTCTTCTCATGAAGGAATGTTTAAAATTCTTCTCATGAAGGAATGTTTAAAATTCTTCTCATGAAGGAATGTTTAAAATTCTTCTCATGAAGGAATGTTTTTAAAATTCTTCTCATGAAGGAATGTTTAAAATTCTTCTCATGAAGGAATGTTTAAAATTCTTCTCATGAAGGAATGTTTAAAATTCTTCTCATGAAGGAATGTTTAAAATTCTTCTCATGAAGGAATGTTTAAAATTCTTCTCATGAAGGAATGTTTAAAATTCTTCTCACGAAGGAAATGTTTAAAATTCTTCTCATGAAGGAATGTTTAAAACTCTTCCTGTTTCCAGATTCGTCGGAGTCGGCGCGGAGGGAGATCAGTTTCTTCTTCCCAGACTTCAGTCAGGAGACGTGGATGGAGAGAGAGGAGCTGAGGTTCAGGAAGGGACGCATGGAGTACAACCAGAAGAAACAGATACACACGTTACCAGTTCACAGCTAACTGCTGATCTCAGTACACATTTAAACAAATACTTGACTGGACCAGGTGCCTGCGTTCATAAAATGTCTCAGTAAGAGTGTACAGTATATAACAGAACCAGTCAAAAGTTTGGACACACCTTCTCGCTCAAGGGTTTTTATTTGTACTATTGTCTACATTGTAGAATAATAGTGAAGACATCAAGACTATGAAATAACACATATGGTATCATGTGGTATCCAAATAAAAGTGTTAAACAAATCAAAATATATTTTATATTTGAGAATTTTCAAAGTAGCCACCCTTTTGCCTTGATGACAGCTTTGTACACGCTTGGCATTCTCTCAACCAGCTTCACCTGGAATGCTTTCCCATCAATGTTGAAGGAGTTCCCACATATGTTGAGCACTTGTTGGCTGCTTTTCCTCCACTCAATTCAACCATGATGGCCTGATTCACGCAGTCTCCTCAGAACAGTTGAGGTTGAGATGTGTCTGTTACTTGAACTCTGGGAAGCATTTTCTGAGGCCGGTAACTCTAATGAACTTATCCTCTGCAGCAGAAGTAACTCTGGGTCTTCCTTTCCTGTGGCGGTCCTCAGGAGAGCCAGTTTCATCATAGCGCTTGATGGTTTTTGCGACTGCACTTGAAGAAACTTTAAAAGTTTTAGAAATTTTCCGGATTGACTGACCTTCATGTCTTAAGGTAATGATGGACTGTCATTTCTCTTTGCTTATTTGAGCTGTTCTTTCCATAATATGGACTTGGTCTTTTACCAAATAGGGCTATCTTCTGTATACCACCCCTACCATGTCACAACACAACTGATTGGCTCAAACTCATTAAGAAGGAAAGAAATTCCACAGATGAACTTTTAACAAGGCACACCAGTTAATTGAAATGCATTCCAGGTGACTACCTCATGAAGCTGGTTGAGAGAATGTCAAGGGAGTGCAAAGCTGTCATCAAGGCAAAGGGTGGCTACTTTGAAGAATCTCATATAAAATATTTTTTTGGGTTACTACATGATTCCATGTGTTATTCATAGTTTTGTCGTCTTCACTATTATTCTACAATATAGAAAATAGTAAATATAAAGATGTACTTTATGCACCATGGACAATATTCCAATCACAATTGTCTGCAGTTGATACTACGTAAATAATGCAACGTCTATGACTTTAAAAAAGGAAATGAAACCACAAAACACTCGCACGTCATGTTTTATTGTCAGCACAAATGTACACTGTGCATATCGATAAACATGAACTAAAGAGCCAAAACGACCTGACGAAGGTCTGTTACTTTAGAATGTACAAATAGACCGTATACTTACTGAGGCGGTTTACCATTGAATAGAAAAACGCAATTGAAAACTGCTGTGTTCGTATGCTGTGACCTGTGACCCTCGTTTCCCCTTTTCAGATTCAATATTCAAACCAGGGAAATCCTAAGCCATTGCCAACTGCTTTCATTGTACATTTTTCAATTTGAATTGGAGATGTGTTTAAATTTACTCTTTCCCCCTGCTCTTTACCCACTCCCCCCCCCCCTGCTCTCTACCCACTCTCCCCCCCTGCTCTTTACCCACTCTCCCCCCCCTGCTCTTTACCCACTCCCCCCCCCCCTGCTCTTTACCCACTCCCCCCCCCCTGCTCTTTACCCACTCTCCCCCCTGCTCTTTACCCACTCCCCCCTGCTCTTTACCCACTCCCCCCCCTGCTCTTTACCCACTCCCCCCTGCTCTTTACCCACTCTCCCTCCTGCTCTTTACCCACTCCCCCTGCTCTTTACCCACTCTCCCCCCTGCTCTTTACCCACTCTCCCCCCTGCCCTTTACCCACTCTCCCCCCTGTTCTTTACCCACTCTCCCCCTGCTCTTTACCCATTCCCCCCTGCTCTTTACCCACTCTCCCCCCTGCTCTTTACCCACTCCCCCCTGCTCTTTACCCACTCCCCCTGCTCTTTACCCACTCCCCCCTGCTCTTTACCCACTCCCCCTGCTCTTTACCCACTCTCCCCCTGCTCTTCACCCACTCTCCCCCTTGCTCTTTACCCACTCTCCCCCCTGCTCTTTACCCACCCCCCCCCCTGCTCTTTACCCACTCTCACCCCCTGCTCTTTACCCACTCTCCCCCCTGCTCTTTACCCATTCCCCCCTGCTCTTTACCCACTCCCCCTGCTCTTTACCCACTCCCCCCTGCTCTTTACCCACTCCCCCCTGCTCTTTACCCACTCTCCTCCCTGCTCTTTACCCACTCTCCCCCCTGCTCTTTACCCACTCTCCCCCCTGCTCTTTACCTACTCCCCCTGCTCTTTACCTACTCCCCCCTGCTCTTTACCCACTCTCCCCCCTGCTCTTTACCCACCCCCCTGCTCTTTACCCACTCCCCCCTGCTCTTTACCCACTCTCCCCCCTGCTCTTTACCCACTCTCCCCCCTGCTCTTTACCCACTCTCCCCCCTGCTCTTTACCCACTCCCCCTGCTCTTTACCCACTCCCCCCTGCTCTTTACCCACCCTCCCCCTGCTCTTTACCCACCCCCCCCTGCTCTTTACCCACTCTCCCCCCTGCTCTTTACCCACTCTCCCCCCTGCTCTTTACCCACTCTCCCCCCTGCTCTTTACCCACCCCCTGCTCTTTACCCACTCTCCCCCTGCTCTTTACCCACTCTCCCCCCTGCTCTTTACCCACTCTCCCCCCTGCTCTTTACCCACTCTCCCCCCTGCTCTTTACCCACTCTCCCCCCTGCTCTTTACCCACTCTCCCCCCTGCTCTTTACCCACTCTCCCCCTGCTCTTTACCCACTCTCCCCCCTGCTCTTTACCCACTCTCCCCCCTGCTCTTTACCCACTCTCCCCCTGCTCTTTACCCACTCTCCCCCCTGCTCTTTACCCCCCTCCCCCCTGCTCTTTACCCACTCTCCCCCCTGCTCTTTACCCACTCTCCCCCCTGCTCTTTACCCCCTCCCCCCCTGCTCTTTACCCACTCTCCCCCCTGCTCTTTACCCACTCTCCCTCCTGCTCTTTACCCCCCCTCCCCCTGCTCTTTACCCACTCTCCCCCCTGCTCTTTACCCACTCTCCCCTCCTGCTCTTTACCCCCCTCCCCCCCCCTGCTCTTTACCCACTCTCCCCCCTGCTCTTTACCCACTCTCCCCCCTGCTCTTTACCCACTCTCCCCCTGCTCTTTACCCCCTCCCCCCCTGCTCTTTACCCACTCTCCCCCCTGCTCTTTTCCCACTCTCCCCCCCCTGCTCTTTACCCACTCTCCCCCTGCTCTTTACCCACTCTCCCCCCTGCTCTTTACCCACTCTCACCCCCTGCTCTTTACCCACTCTCCCCCCCCTGCTCTTTACCCACTCTCCCCCCTGCTCTTTACCCACTCTCCCCCCTGCTCTTTACCCACTCTCCCCCCTGCTCTTTACCCACTCTCCCCCTGCTCTTTACCCACTCTCCCCCCTGCTCTTTACCCCCCCCCCCTGCTCTTTACCCACTCTCCCCCCCCTGCTCTTTACCCACTCTCCCCCCTGCTCTTTACCCACTCTCCCCCCTGCTCTTTACCCACTCCCCCCCCTGCTCTTTACCCACTCTCCCCCCTGCTCTTTACCCACTCTCCCCCCTGCTCTTTACCCACCCTCCCCCCTGCTCTTTACCCACTCTCCCCCCTGCTCTTTACCCACCCTCCCCCCTGCTCTTTACCCACTCCCCCCTGCTCTTTACCCACTCTCCCCCTGCTCTTTACCCACTCTCCCCCCTGCTCTTTACCCACTCTCCCCCCTGCTCTTTACCCACTCCCCCCTGCTCTTTACCCACCCTCCCCCCTGCTCTTTACCCACTCTCCCCCCTGCTCTTTACCCACCCTCCCCCCCTGCTCTTTACCCACTCTCCCCCTGCTCTTTACCCCCCCTCCCCCTGCTCTTTACCCACTCTCCCCCCTGCTCTTTACCCACTCTCCCCCCCCTGCTCTTTACCCACTCTCCCCCCCCCTGCTCTTTACCCACCTGCCCCCCCCTGCTCTTTACCCACTCTCCCCCCTGCTCTTTACCCCCTCCCCCCCCTGCTCTTTACCCCCCCCCCCCTGCTCTTTACCCACTCTCCCCCCTGCTCTTTACCCACTCTCCCCCCTGCTCTTTACCTACTCCCCCTGCTCTTTACCTACTCCCCCCTGCTCTTTACCCACTCTCCCCCCTGCTCTTTACCCACCCCCTGCTCTTTACCCACTCCCCCTGCTCTTTACCCACTCTCCCCCTGCTCTTTACCCACTCTCCCCCTGCTCTTTACCCACTCTCCCCCTGCTCTTTACCCACTCCCCCTGCTCTTTACCCACTCCCCCCTGCTCTTTACCCACTCTCCCCCCTGCTCTTTACCCACCCCCCCTGCTCTTTACCCACTCTCCCCCCTGCTCTTTACCCACCTTCCCCCTGCTCTTTACCCACTCTCCCCCCTGCTCTTTACCCACTCTCCCCCCTGCTCTTTACCCACTCTCCCCCCTGCTCTTTACCCACTCTCCCCCCTGCTCTTTACGCACTCACCCCCCTGCTCTTTACGCACTCTCACCCCCTGCTCTTTACCCACTCTCCCCCTGCTCTTTACCCACTCTCACCCCCTGCTCTTTACCCACTCTCCCCCCTGCTCTTTACCCACTCTCCCCCCTGCTCTTTACCCACTCTCCCCCTGCTCTTTACCCAACCTCCCCCCTGCTCTTTACCCACTCTCCCCCTGCTCTTTACCCAACCTCCCCCCTGCTCTTTACCCACTCTCCCCCCTGCTCTTTACCCACTCTCTCCCCCTGCTCTTTACCCACTCTCACCCCCTGCTCTTTACCCACTCTCCCCCTGCTCTTTACCCACTCTCCCCCTGCTCTTTACCCACTCTCCCCCCTGCTCTTTACCCCCTCCCCCCTGCTCTTTACCCACTCTCCCCCCTGCTCTTTACCCACTCTCCCCCTGCTCTTTACCCACTCTCCCCCCTGCTCTTTACCCACTCTCCCCCCCCTGCTCTTTACCCACTCTCCCCCCTGCTCTTTACCCACCCTCCCCCCTGCTCTTTACCCACTCTCCCCCCTGCTCTTTACCCACCCTCCCCCCCTGCTCTTTACCCACTCCCCCCCCTGCTCTTTACCCACTCTCCCCCTGCTCTTTACCCACCCTCCCCCCTGCTCTTTACCCACTCTCCCCCCTGCTCTTTCCCCACTCTCCCCCCTGCTCTTTACCCACCCTCCCCCTGCTCTTTACCCACCCTCCCCCCTGCTCTTTACCCACTCTCCCCCCTGCTCTTTACCCACTCTCCCCCCTGCTCTTTACCCACTCCCCCCCCTGCTCTTTACCCCCCTCCCCCCTGCTCTTTACCCACTCTCCCCCCCCTGCTCTTTACCCACTCTCCCCCCTGCTCTTTACCCACTCTCCCCCTGCTCTTTACCCAACCTCCCCCCTGCTCTTTACCCACTCTCCCCCCTGCTCTTTACCCAACCTCCCCCTGCTCTTTACCCACTCTCCCCCCTGCTCTTTACCCACTCTCCCCCCTGCTCTTTACCCACTCTCTCCCCCCTGCTCTTTACCCACTCTCACCCCCTGCTCTTTACCCACTCTCCCCCCTGCTCTTTACCCACTCTCCCCCCTGCTCTTTACCCACTCCCCCCTGCTCTTTACCCCCCTCCCCCCTGCTCTTTACCCACTCTCCCCCCTGCTCTTTACCCACTCTCCCCCCTGCTCTTTACCCACTCTCCCCCCTGCTCTTTACCCACTCTCCCCCCCTGCTCTTTACCCACTCTCCCCCCTGCTCTTTACCCACCCTCCCCCCTGCTCTTTACCCACTCTCCCCCCTGCTCTTTACCCACCCTCCCCCCTGCTCTTTACCCACCTTCCCCCTGCTCTTTACCCACTCTCCCCCCCCTGCTCTTTACCCACTCTCCCCCCTGCTCTTTACCCACTCTCCCCCTGCTCTTTACCCACTCTCCCCCCTGCTCTTTACCCACCCCCCCCCCTGCTCTTTACCCACTCTCCCCCCTGCTCTTTACCCACTCCCCCCTGCTCTTTACCCACTCCCCCCTGCTCTTTACCCACTCTCCCCCCTGCTCTTTACCCACCCTCCCCCCTGCTCTTTACCCACTCTCCCCCCTGCTCTTTCCCCACTCTCCCCCCTGCTCTTTACCCACCCTCCCCCCTGCTCTTTACCCACCCTCCCCCCCCTGCTCTTTACCCACTCTCCCCCCTGCTCTTTACCCACTCTCCCCCCTGCTCTTTACCCACTCCCCCCTGCTCTTTACCCCCTCCCCCCCCTGCTCTTTACCCACTCTCCCCCCTGCTCTTTACCCACTCTCCCCCCTGCTCTTTACCCCCCTCCCCCTGCTCTTTACCCACCCCCCCCCCCCTGCTCTTTACCCACTCTCCCCCCTGCTCTTTACCCACTCTGCCCCCTGCTCTTTACCCACCCTCCCCCCTGCTCTTTACCCACTCTCCCCCCTGCTCTTTACCCACTCTCCCCCCTGCTCTTTACCCACTCTCCCCCCTGCTCTTTACCCACTCCCCCCCTGCTCTTTACCCACCCTCCCCCTGCTCTTTACCCACTCTCCCCCCTGCTCTTTACCCACCCTCCCCCCTGCTCTTTACCCACTCTCCCCCCTGCTCTTTACCCCCCTCCCCCCTGCTCTTTACCCACTCTCCCCCCTGCTCTTTACCCACTCTCCCCCTGCTCTTTACCCACTCTCCCCCCTGCTCTTTACCCCCCTCCCCCCTGCTCTTTACCCACTCTCCCCCCTGCTCTTTACCCCCCCCCCCCCCTGCTCTTTACCCACTCTCCCCCCTGCTCTTTACCCACTCTCCCCCCTGCTCTTTACCCACCCACCCTCCCCCCCTGCTCTTTACCCACTCTCCCCCCTGCTCTTTACCCACTCTCCCCCCTGCTCTTTACCCACTCTCCCCCCTGCTCTTTACCCACTCTCCCCCCTGCTCTTTACCCACTCCCCCCTGCTCTTTACCCACTCTCCCCCCTGCTCTTTACCCACTCTCCCCCCTGCTCTTTACCCACTCTCCCCCCTGCTCTTTACCCACTCCCCCCTGCTCTTTACCCACTCTCCCCCCTGCTCTTTACCCACTCTCCCCCCTGCTCTTTACCCACTCTCCCCCTGCTCTTTACCCACTCTCCCCCCTGCTCTTTACCCACTCTCCCCCCTGCTCTTTACCCACCCTCCCCCTGCTCTTTACCCACTCTCCCCCCTGCTCTTTACCCACTCCCCCCTGCTCTTTACCCACTCTCCCCCCTGCTCTTTACCCACCCTCCCCCTGCTCTTTACCCACCCTCCCCCCTGCTCTTTACCCACTCTCCCCCCTGCTCTTTCCCCACTCTCCCCCTGCTCTTTACCCCCCCCCCCTGCTCTTTACCCACCCTCCCCCCTGCTCTTTACCCACTCTCCCCCCTGCTCTTTACCCACTCTCCCCCCTGCTCTTTACCCACTCCCCCCTGCTCTTTACCCCCCTCCCCCCCCCTGCTCTTTACCCACTCTCCCCCCCTGCTCTTTACCCACTCTCCCCCTGCTCTTTACCCCCCCTCCCCCTGCTCTTTACCCACCCTCCCCCCTGCTCTTTACCCACCCTCCCCCCTGCTCTTTACCCACTCTCCCCCCTGCTCTTTACCCACTCTCCCCCCTGCTCTTTACCCACTCTCCCCCCCCTGCTCTTTACCCACTCTCCCCCCTGCTCTTTACCCACTCCCCCCTGCTCTTTACCCACCCTCCCCCCTGCTCTTTACCCACTCTCCCCCCTGCTCTTTACCCACCCTCCCCCTGCTCTTTACCCACTCTCCCCCTGCTCTTTACCCCCTCCCCCTGCTCTTTACCCACTCTCCCCCTGCTCTTTACCCACTCTCCCCCCTGCTCTTTACCCACTCTCCCCCTGCTCTTTACCCACTCTCCCCCCCTGCTCTTTACCCACTCTCCCCCTGCTCTTTACCCCCTCCCCCCTGCTCTTTACCCACTCTCCCCCCCCTGCTCTTTACCCACTCTCCCCCTGCTCTTTACCCACTCTCCCCCCTGCTCTTTACCCACTCTCCCCCTGCTCTTTACCCACTCTCCCCCCTGCTCTTTACCCACCCTCCCCCCTGCTCTTTACCCACTCTCCCCCTGCTCTTTACCCACTCTCCCCCCTGCTCTTTACCCACCCACCCTCCCCCCTGCTCTTTACCCACTCTCCCCCCTGCTCTTTACCCACTCTCCCCCCTGCTCTTTACCCACTCTCCCCCTGCTCTTTACCCACTCTCCCCCCCCTGCTCTTTACCCACTCCCCCCTGCTCTTTACCCACTCTCCCCCCTGCTCTTTACCCACTCTCCCCCCTGCTCTTTACCCACTCTCCCCCCTGCTCTTTACCCACTCTCCCCCCTGCTCTTTACCCACTCTCCCCCCTGCTCTTTACCCACTCTCCCCCCTGCTCTTTACCCACTCTCCCCCTGCTCTTTACCCACTCTCCCCCCCTGCTCTTTACCCACTCTCCCCCCTGCTCTTTACCCACTCTCCCCCCTGCTCTTTACCCACCCTCCCCCCTGCTCTTTACCCACTCTCCCCCCTGCTCTTTACCCACTCTCCCCCCTGCTCTTTACCCACCCTCCCCCCTGCTCTTTACCCACTCTCCCCCCTGCTCTTTACCCACTCTCCCCCCTGCTCTTTACCCGCTCTTCCAACATGTTTTTTTCCTTTACCAACATATTCCTCCTTTTTTTTTTACCAACGTCTAAAACTTTGAGAATTGTACAGAGGATCTTGTGACGCTACTGTAGCTATCCAATAGATGAAGGGTATAAATGATCATACTCCACAGATACATCTGTTTCGAATCAAGCTCTCTTCATGTAGAGCTGATACTAGATGTGTAGTCACATCAAATCATTCAGTCACTAGTTCTTACAGTCAAATTCATAAAGTCACTCGTTCACCCCCAAAAAAGTGCCTTTTCAATTATTAGACTAGATGTGTAGTCACCTCAAATCATTCAGTCACTACAGTTCGTACAGTAAGTCGTTCATCAAGTCACTAGTTCGTAAAGATTTGTTCACCCCAAAAAAAGTGCCTCTTCAATGTAGAAGACATACTTTGTAGTCTACATTTTATTTACATTTTTTTTTATCCGTCAAGACAAAACGAACACTACCCAACGAGTTGCCTATTGAAATACTAAACATATACATTACAAAACAACCTACTTCAAGACTGGTTTCCTTCAGGAACATCCGTTTTGTGTTATGTCTTCAATATGGCCGACAAGCTAGGCGGTACAGTACAGCTCAGTTCCTAACAGGTCCAAGTTCCTCTTGTGCTTTACATTTTTGTTGTCAGTATTGTGTCCATAGAGAGAGAACTGTCTTATCTAGCTTATCAGAGCTGGTATCAGGCAAGATGGTTGTGCAGCGGATTCAAACCTTATTTTCTCTCTAGTAATCTATCTCTATGGTTGTGTCTTTGTCTTTCTCGTCCTCCAATAGTCCAAATAGCGTTCGGCGTCAAATGAAAGTTTATTGGTCTTGTACACAGACGTTACCGCAGGTGCAGAGAAATGCTTGTGTTTCTAGTCCAGTAATACCTAGCAATACAAAACACATAATACCCCACAAAATAAATGATATAGGGTTAACGATGACTGGAATACAGTATATACATATGAAGTGGACAGCAGTTGTTATATAGGATGAGCCATGACTAGAATACAGTTAAAGTCGAAAGTTTACATACACTAATTTTTCAACCACTCCACAAATTTCTTGTTAACAAACTATGGTTTTGGCAAGTCGGTTAGGACATCTACTTTGTGCATGACACAAGTAATTTTTCCAACAATTGTTTATAGACAGATTATTTCACTGTTTGACAATTCCAGTTGGTCAGAAGTTTACATACACTAAGTTGACTGTGCCTTTAAACAGCTTGGAAAATTCCAGAAAATGATGTCATGGATTTAGAAGATTCTGATAGGCTAATTAACATCATTTGAGTCAATTGGAGGTGTACCTGTAGATGTATTTCAAGGCCTACCTTCAAACTCAGTGCCTCTTTGCTTGACATCATGGGAAAATCAAAAGAAATCAGCCAAGACCTCAGAAAACAATTGTAGACGTCCACAAGTCTGGTTCATCCTTGGGAGCAATTTCCAAATGCCTGAAGGTACCACGTTCATCTGTACAAACAATAGTACACAAGTATAAACACCATGGGACCACGCAGCCGTCATACCGCTCAGGAAGGAGATGCGTTCTGTCTCCTAGAGATGGATGTACTTTGGTGTGAAAAGTGCAAATCAATCCCAGAACAACAGCAAAGGACTTTGTGAAGATGCTGGTGGAAACGGGTACAAAAGTATCTATATCCACAGTAAAACGAGTCCTATATCGACATAACCTGAAAGGCCGCTCAGCAAGGAAGAAGCCACTGCTCCAAAACCGCCATTAAAAAAAAGCCAGACTAGTTTGCAACTGCACATGGGGACAAAGATTGTACCTCTTGGAGAAATGTCCTCTGGTCTGATGAAACAAAAATAGAACTGTTTAGCCATAATGACCATTGTTATGTTTGGAGGAAAAAAGGGGGTGGCTTGCAAGCCGAAGATTACCATCCCAACCATGAAGCACGGGGGTGGCAGCATCATGTTGTGGGGGTGCTTTGCTGCAGGAGGGACTGGTGCACTTCACAAAATAGATGGCATCATGAGGTAGGAAAAAAATGTGGATATTGTAGCGACCCGCACAGACAGCTGTGTGTTATGTGTTAGGCTAGTAGGTGGTTGTGTTGTACTTACCAGTACCCAGTGTTCGCGGGGTTCGACATTTCAATCAACCTGCTATCTGCCAATCACGGGAATGCCTGGAATATTCTGATGCCAGGCATCCTGGCGGTTGGCTGAGTGGCGTGGAGGGGGGTTGGGCAGGGGGATGGAGCATTGGAAGTCAAGACCAGGTTTAGTCATTGTTCTTCCTCTTACGTCTGGCCTTCAAAAGAGAAGGTCACGGTTGGTTTGTGGGGTATCTTTCATTTTTTTGGCGTGGGCTAAACAGTAGCCTGTGTAAAGTTGGGTTAATAAACAGTCAATTCGTAAACTCAAGCCTCAGTCTGGACAATTGTTCCTTTATGATCTAGTCTGGTCATTACAATATTTTCCGTAAACAAAAATTATTGTATTTTCAGCTGTTTGAAGCTGGTGTACAAAACCGAAAGTAAAAGACGCATAAAATGAAACTTAAGAACGGGAAGCATAGAAATAGTCCACATTAGAACAGATGTACCGCTACTTAGACTTGCTTTCAATGAGAATGGCAGATCTGTAACACACATTTCTATGTGAATTTTGGTGTGTCACCAAAACAAGTTTACATATTGCAGCTTTAATTGATTATTTCAATGTCAATGTGTTTTGGCAGTTTTTTTAAGTGCTAAATGAAAATAACTATTGGATTTTTCAATCAATGTATCGAAATATGTAGTCTATGCATGTGTTGTATTGACACAGAGGTTAAGGCTAAAAACAGTAACACAGAGGTTAAGGCTAATACCCACTCTCCCCCCTGCTCTTTACCCACTCTCCCCCCCCTGCTCTTTACCCACTCCCCCCCCCCTGCTCTTTACCCACTCTCCCTCCCCTGCTCTTTACCCACCCCCCCTGCTCTTTACCCACTCCCCCCCCCCCCCCTGCTCTTTACCCACTCCCCCCTGCTCTTTACCCACTCCCCCCTGCTCTTTACCCACTCCCCCCTGCTCTTTACCCACTCTCCCCCCTGCTCTTTACCCACTCCCCCCTGCTCTTTACCCACTCTCCCCCCTGCTCTTTACCCACTCTCCCCCCCTGCTCTTTACCCACTCCCCCCTGCTCTTTACCCACTCTCCCCCCTGCTCTTTACCCACTCCCCCCCCTGCTCTTTACCCACTCTCCCCCCTGCTCTTTACCCACTCCCCCCCCCTGCTCTTTACCCACTCTCCCCCTGCTCTTTACCCACTCCCCCCCCTGCTCTTTACCCACTCCCCCCTGCTCTTTACCCACTCTCCCCCTGCTCTTTACCCACTCCCCCCTGCTCTTTACCCACTCTCCCCCCTGCTCTTTACCCACTCCCCCCTGCTCTTTACCCACTCCCCCCTGCTCTTTACCCACTCTCCCCCCTGCTCTTTACCCACTCTCCCCCCTGCTCTTTACCCACTCCCCCCTGCTCTTTACCCACTCTCCCCCCTGCTCTTTACCCACTCCCCCCTGCTCTTTACCCACTCTCCCCCCTGCTCTTTACCCACTCCCCCCTGCTCTTTACCCACTCTCCCCCCTGCTCTTTACCCACTCCCCCTGCTCTTTACCCACTCCCCCCTGCTCTTTACCCACTCTCCCCCCTGCTCTTTACCCACTCTCCCCCCTGCTCTTTACCCACTCCCCCCTGCTCTTTACCCACTCTCCCCCCTGCTCTTTACCCACTCTCCCCCCTGCTCTTTACCCACTCCCCCTGCTCTTTACCCACTCCCCCCTGCTCTTTACCCACTCCCCCCTGCTCTTTACCCACTCTCCCCCCTGCTCTTTACCCACTCCCCCCCCTGCTCTTTACCCACTCCCCCCTGCTCTTTACCCACTCCCCCCCCTGCTCTTTATCCACTCTCCCCCCTAATTTCACAGCTGTTTAGGATAACAGGACCTCAAGTCTACCCTCGTGGTAATAGTAACAGGTAAAAATAAAGCAATGTCGTTTCCATAGAAAATGAGACAGATGCGACAGAAAACAACTTTTCTAAATGAATGATTAAACATGAATGGATTACAGTCGGCTGGAGACTACCCTTCCCTTTTCGTGCGTGTTCATATGACAGTAAAAGATTAACAAGCATTGGCTGGCATACATTTATTTACTATCGTATTTAAGGACATCCGCCGGTTTCCTATGCTTTCTCCTGTCCTCCCTCGATTCCCGAGCGATACAGTGCCACCATTTTGTGTCAATAATGACACTGTCCTGTCGCCGTGTGTGTGTGTGTGTGTGTGTGTGTGTGTGTGTGTGTGTGTGTGTGTACTGGCGCGTGGGCTGGTGCGACAAGCGTGAAAGAGCTTGCGCCATGAGCACATGCAGTATTATGAGCTTAAAATGTCATTTATATAAAATACGTAAGAAATCTTCCTTTGTCTCTTCTCGATATGGACTATAGTGAGAAAAAAAACTTTTCTTCTCGACATTCATTACTAATTACATTGTAATGAATTGCTCATTGTAAAATCAATTAGTATTCTTTATTTTATAAGGGAGGTTTCGATCTAAATTGAAATAAATTGAAAACTAAAAACATGTTCATGCTACTGGATCTAAAATCCCAGAAGCACCTGCTCTAACAGCTCACTGTGAGGTGTCTGAGTCAAAATGCATTGTGTCAGTTATGGTTATTTGTTACAGTTTAATTTCAATAATAACGTTAGCCAAAGGGTGAATCTGAATTGTGTTCACACTTGATTTTTTTTGAGTAAGATGTTCACTATTATGTCCACAAGAGGGAAGTCACAGCTCAGTTAAGTTGTTATAACACACACACACACACACACACACACACACGGGGAAGGTGTGTTTCTCTTTGTTAACAACAACTGATGCCTGATCTTTAATATCAGGAAGTCTCAAAGTTCTGCCTGAGTTAAAATGCCTCACGATAAGCTAAGACCATACTATGGTAAGAGAGTTTTCGTCTAACTTTTTCCTAGCTGTCTATTTACTACCACAAACCAGTGCTGCCACTAAGACCGCATGCATAGACCTGTATAGGGCCATAACCAAACTAGAGAATGCTCATCCAGAGGCGACGCGCCTCGTGACCGGTAATTGAGAAGGTTACCACATCAGTCACCGGCTTCATTAAGAAGTGCATCGACGACGTCCGTGTTGCCCAGCAACAGCCCCAAAACATCACTGTTCTAGAGGAGATCTGCATGGAGGAATGGGCCAAAATACCAGCAACAGCGTGTGAAAACCTTGTGAAGACTTACAGAAAACGTTTGACCTCTGTCATTGCCAACAAACGGTATATAACAAAGTATTGAGATAAACTTTTGTTATTGAACAAATACTTATTTTCCACCATAATTTGCAAATAAATACATAAAAAATACTACAATGTGATTTTCTGGATTTTTTTTCTCTCATTTTGTCTGTCATAGTTGAAGTGTACCTATGATGAAAATTGCAGGCCTCTCTCATCTTTTTAAGAGGGAGAACTTGCACAATTGGTGGCTGACTAAATACTTTTTTGTCCCACTGTATATCTAAGGTAACCTGGCTACAGAACTCACATCTGCAGTCATAAAATGCGCTGAAAGACTGATCACATCAACACCATCATCCCAGACAGCCTGGACCCACTCCAAGTCGCATACCGCCCCAAACAGATCCACAGAAGACGCAATATCTATTGCACTCCACACTGCCCTTTCCCACCTGGACAAAAGGAACACCTACAGTGAAGGAACTAAAGTATTTGATCCCCTGCTGATTTTGTAAGTTTGCCCACTGACAAAGAAATGATCAGTCTATAATTTTAATGGTAGGTTTATTTGAACAGTGAGAGACAGAATAACAACAAAAAACTCCAGAAAAGCGCATATGAAAAATGTTATAAATTGATTTGCATTTTAATGAGGGAAATAAGTATTTGACCCCTCTGCAAAACATGACTTAGTACTTGGTGGCAAAACTCTTGTTGGCAGAGGTCAGATGTTTCTTGTAGTTGGCCACCAGGTTTGCACACATCTCAGTAGGGATTTTGTCCCACTCCTCTTTGCAGATCTTCTCCAAGTCATTAGGGTTTTGAGGTTGACGTTTGGAAACTCGAACCTTCAGCTCCCTCCACAGATTTTCTATGGGATAAGGTCTGGACACTGGCTAGGCCACTCCAGGACCTTTAACGTGCTTCTTCTTGAGCCACTCCTTTGTTGCCTTGGCCGTGTGTTTTGGGTCATTGTCATGCTGAAATACCCATCCACGACCCATTTTCAATGCCCTGGCTGAGGGAAGGAGGTTCTCACCCAAGATTTGACGGTACATGGCCCCGTCCAACGTCCCTTTGATGCGGTGAAGTTGTCCTGTCCCCTCAGCAGAAAAACCACATCTGCGTGCACGTGTCTGTGTATTTAGCATTTTGAGGTATTTGAAACAGTATGGCATTACATTGCAACAGATACTCACAGATATTTTACAATAAATCAGACGTATCTCACACACACGCACTCACACACACACACACACACACGCACTCACACACACACACACGCACTCACACACACACACACACACACACTCACACACACACACACACACACACACACACAGAGAGGCGGTGGGAGCCATGCAAGGACGTACACTCTCACACACGCACTCACACACACAGAGAGAGAGAGGCGGAGGGAGCCATGCAAGGACGTACACTCTCTCTCACACACTCACACACACACACACAGAGAGAGGCGGAGGGGGCTCTGTCCTCCTCATCCGTCAGGACCCAGAGCTAATGGGCCGTCTTCTTCTTCTTCTCATTAGAGCAAAGTGGTGGCCTGCCCGTCCTGCCAAAGACAACACTCGCTCGTCTGTCCAACTACCCTGACAGGATTGTTTCTACCAGGACAGGTGATAATGGAAGTCCATCTACCCTGACAGGATTGTTTCTACCAGGACAGGTGATAATGGAAGTCCATCTACCCTGACAGGATTGTTTCTACCAGGACAGGTGATAATGGAAGTCCATCTACCCTGACAGGATTGTTTCTACCAGGACAGGTGATAATGGAAGTCCATCTACCCTGACAGGATTGTTTCTACCAGGACAGGTGATAATGGAAGTCCATCTACCCTGACAGGATTGTTTCTACCAGGACAGGTGATAATGGAAGTCCATCTACCCTGACAGGATTGTTTCTACCAGGACAGGTGATAATGGAAGTCCATCTACCCTGACAGGATTGTTTCTACCAGGACAGGTGATAATGGAAGTCCATCTACCCTGACAGGATTGTTTCTACCAGGACAGGTGATAATGGAAGTCCATCTACCCTGACAGGATTGTTTCTACCAGGACAGGTGATAATGGAAGTCCATCTACCCAGACAGGATTGTTTCTACCAGGACAGGTGATAATGGAAGTCCATCTACCCTGACAGGATTGTTTCTACCAGGACAGGTGATAATGGAAGTCCATCTACCCTGACAGGATTGTTTCTACCAGGACAGGTGATAATGGAAGTCCATCTACCCTGACAGGATTGTTTCTACCAGGACAGGTGATAATGGAAGTCCATCTACCCTGACAGGATTGTTTCTAGAAGGACAGGTGATAATGGAAGTCCATCTACCCTGACAGGATTGTTTCTAGAAGGACAGGTGATAATGGAAGTCCATCTACCCTGACAGGATTGTTTCTACCAGGACAGGTGATAATGGAAGTCCATCTACCCTGACAGGATTGTTTCTACCAGGACAGGTGATAATGGAAGTCCATCTACCCTGACAGGATTGTTTCTACCAGGACAGGTGATAATGGAAGTCCATCTACCCTGACAGGATTGTTTCTACCAGGACAGGTGATAATGGAAGTCCATCTACCCTGACAGGATTGTTTCTACCAGGACAGGTGATAATGGAAGTCCATCTACCCTGACAGGATTGTTTCTACCAGGACAGGTGATAATGGAAGTCCATCTACCCTGACAGGATTGTTTCTACCAGGACAGGTGATAATGGAAGTCCATCTACCCTGACAGGATTGTTTCTACCAGGACAGGTGATAATGGAAGTCCATCTACCCTGACAGGATTGTTTCTACCAGGACAGGTGATAATGGAAGTCCATCTACCCTGACAGGATTGTTTCTACCAGGACAGGTGATAATGGAAGTCCATCTACCCAGACAGGATTGTTTCTACCAGGACAGGTGATAATGGAAGTCCATCTACCCTGACAGGATTGTTTCTACCAGGACAGGTGATAATGGAAGTCCATCTACCCTGACAGGATTGTTTCTACCAGGACAGGTGATAATGGAAGTCCATCTACCCTGACAGGATTGTTTCTACCAGGACAGGTGATAATGGAAGTCCATCTACCCTGACAGGATTGTTTCTACCAGGACAGGTGATAATGGAAGTCCATCTACCCTGACAGGATTGTTTCTACCAGGACAGGTGATAATGGAAGTCCATCTACCCTGACAGGATTGTTTCTACCAGGACAGGTGATAATGGAAGTCCATCTACCCTGACAGGATTGTTTCTACCAGGACAGGTGATAATGGAAGTCCATCTACCCTGACAGGATTGTTTCTACCAGGACAGGTGATAATGGAAGTCCATCTACCCTGACAGGATTGTTTCTACCAGGACAGGTGATAATGGAAGTCCATCTACCCTGACAGGATTGTTTCTACCAGGACAGGTGATAATGGAAGTCCATCTACCCTGACAGGATTGTTTCTACCAGGACAGGTGATAATGGAAGTCCATCTACCCTGACAGGATTGTTTCTACCAGGACAGGTGATAATGGAAGTCCATCTACCCTGACAGGATTGTTTCTACCAGGACAGGTGATAATGGAAGTCCATCTACCCTGACAGGATTGTTTCTACCAGGACAGGTGATAATGGAAGTCCATCTACCCTGACAGGATTGTTTCTACCAGGACAGGTAATAATGGAAGTCCATCTACCCTGACAGGATTGTTTCTACCAGGACAGGTGATAATGGAAGTCCATCTACCCTGACAGGATTGTTTCTACCAGGACAGGTAATAATGGAAGTCCATCTACCCTGACAGGATTGTTTCTACCAGGACAGGTGATAATGGAAGTCCATCTACCCTGACAGGATTGTTTCTACCAGGACAGGTAATAATGGAAGTCCATCTACCCTGACAGGATTGTTTCTACCAGGACAGGTGATAATGGAAGTCCATCTACCCTGACAGGATGGTTTCTACCAGGACAGGTGATAATGGAAGTCCATCTACCCTGACAGGATTGTTTCTACCAGGACAGGTGATAATGGAAGTCCATCTACCCTGACAGGATTGTTTCTACCAGGACAGGTGATAATGGAAGTCCATCTACCCTGACAGGATGGTTTCTACCAGGACAGGTGATAATGGAAGTCCATCTACCCTGACAGGATTGTTTCTACCAGGACAGGTGATAATGGAAGTCCATCTACCCTGACAGGATTGTTTCTACCAGGACAGGTGATAATGGAAGTCCATCTACCCTGACAGGATTGTTTCTACCAGGACAGGTGATAATGGAAGTCCATCTACCCAGACAGGATTGTTTCTACCAGGACAGGTGATAATGGAAGTCCAACTACCCAGACAGGATTGTTTCTACCAGGACAGGTGATAATGGAAGTCCATCTACCCTGACAGGATTGTTTCTACCAGGACAGGTGATAATGGAAGTCCATCTACCCTGACAGGATTGTTTCTACCAGGACAGGTGATAATGGAAGTCCATCTACCCTGACAGGATTGTTTCTAGAAGGAGCTGTCTATTTACAGTTCTTTATGTCTCTTGTGTAGGCCGGTCTGGAAGGTGCTGTCTATATACAATATAGTGTTTCTCAAACTTAAAGTGAGTTTTGTTTGTGGCCTGCCAACATTTAACATAAAAATGGTATTTAAACACCTAACAACCACACAAACATGATTAAATAAGGCCTATTTTTAGGTAAAGAGGCAGATGCACGCACACACACACACACACACACACACACACACACACACACACACACACACACACACACACACACACACACACACACACACAGACCCACTCATGGGGGAATTGCTATGCATGGTAGATTGTAATGGAATCAGTACCTATGAGGAAGACACAGGGGAGAGGTGTTTCAGAACGTTGATTATTCACAGTTGTTCTGGCTCATATCATCTCTGTGCAGTTCCAAACTGGTTTCTCCACGTCTCGCTCCAGTTTTAAAAGGCCCCCTCCCTGAGCCTGTGTCTTTAGGCAATCAGCACCACGGCTGGTTTCAAACAAACCTGAATCATCAGACGCTGGTACTATCATGGGAGATGGTCATCCTCACTTATATAAACTCTTTACTTCTAAATGACTATCCAATCTCATCACGTCTGAATAAATATCCAATCTCATCACTTCTAAATAACTATCTAATCTCATCACTTCTAAAATCTCACCACTTCTAAATAACTATCAATCTCATCATTTCTAAAATCTCTTTACTTCCAAATGTATATCCAATCTCATCACTTCTAAAATCTCATCACTTCTAAAATCTCATCACTTCTAAATAACTATCAATCTCATCACTTCTAAAATCTCATCACTTCTAAATAAATATCCAATCTCATCACATCTAAAATCTCATCACTTCTAAATAAATACCCAATCTCATCACTTCTAAAATCTCATCACTTCTAAATAAATACCCAATCTCATCACTTCTAAAATCTCATCACTTCTAAATAAATATCCAATCTCATCACTTCTAAAATCTCATCGCTTCTAAAATCTCATCACTTCTAAATAAATACCCAATCTCATCACTTCTAAAATCTCATCACTTCTAAATAACTATCAATCTCATCACTTCTAAAATCTCATCACTTCTAAATAACTATCAATCTCATCACTTCTTAAATCTCATCACTTCTAAATAAATATCCAATCTCATCACTTCTAAATAAATATCCAATCTCATCACTTCTAAATAAATATCCAATCTCATCACTTCTAAAATCGCATCACTTCTAAATAACTATCAATCTCATCACTTCTAAAATCTCATCACTTCTAAATAACTATCAATCTCATCACTTCTTAAATCTCATCTTCTAAATAAATATCCAATCTCATCACTTCTAAATAAATATCCAATCTCATCACTTCTAAATAAATATCCAATCTCATCACTTCTAAAATCTCATCACTTCTAACATCTCATCACTTCTAAATAAATATCCAATCTCATCACTTCTAAAATCTCATCACTTCTAAAATCTCATCACTTCTAAATAAATATCCAATCTCCTCACTTCTTAAATCAACAGCTAAAAGATAAAAGACAGGAATGAGAGGACTTGGATAGCTTCTTGATATTGATATTGAGGATCTATAATCTTGAGGATGTTTAATATTGAGGATATATAATCTTGAGGATATATAATATTGAGGATATATAATATTTAAGGATATATAATATTGAGGATATATAATATTTAAGGATATATAATATTGAGGATATATAATATTGAAGATATATAATATTTAAGGATATATAATATTGAGGATCTATAATCTTGAGGATATATAATATTTAAGGATATATAATATTGAGGATATATAATATTGAATATATATAATATTGAGGATATATAATATTGAGGATCTATAATCTTGAGGATGTTTAATATTGAGGATATATAATCTTGAGGATATATAATATTGAGGATATATAATATTTAAGGATATATAATATTGAGGATATATAATATTTAAGGATATATAATATTGAGGATATATAATATTGAATATATATAATATTTAAGGATATATAATATTGAGGATATATAATATTGAGGATATATAGTATTTAAGGATATATAATCTTAAGGATATATACTGTTGAGGATATATAATCTTGAGGATGTATAATCTTGAGGATGTATAATCTTGAGGATGTATAATCTTGAGGATATATAATGTTGAGGATATATGATGTTGAGGATAGCCTATGTTTACAGCAGAAGAGTTCATGATACAATCTAGGCTATGTTCTACATTGTCAACATGATCCACTTCAGTCTTTGGTACAGATAAATACAATACATTTCTGTTTCTTATCAATCATGCCCAGTTTTAGTTTACAAGACAGATTGTCCTGGGAGAAACCAGACCTGGGGCCAGTTGTACTGTTAGAGGGGCCAAGCTGGGGCCAGTTGTATTGTTAGAGGGGCCAAGCTGGGGCCAGTTGAACTGTTAGATGGGCCAAGCTGGGGCCAGTTGTATTGTTAGAGGGGCCAAGCTGGGGCCAGTTGTATTGTTAGAGGGGCCAAGCTGGGGCCAGTTGTACTGTTAGAGGGGCCAGTTACACTAGACTTTATTGTTGTCATATCGTTTTCTTCACTGCATCAGCAGGGCAAAAGACCACGTTCATAATCATCATCGCTGCCACGGATGCAAAACATTTAAGAACGATAGCAAAAATTAGTGATGTAAAAATGATTTCGTACTCCACATTTAGGGGGGCCACAAGGGGGTCCAAACTGTTGTCACAGGGGCACTAACCCCCCCCCCCTCAGAACCGCTAGTGACCCTATTCCATTTGTGGTGTACTACTACCAACAGGGCCAGGTCAAAGTAGTGCACTACTACCAACAGGGCCAGGTCAAAGTAGTGCACTACTACCAACAGGGCCAGGTCAAAGTAGTGCACTACTACCAACAGGGCAAGGTCAAAGTAGTGCACTACTACCAACAGGGCCAGGTCAAAGTAGTGCACTACTACCAACAGGGCCAGGTCAAAGTAGTGCACTACTACCAACAGGGCAAGGTCAAAGTAGTGCACTACTACCAACAGGGCCAGGTCAAAGTAGTGCACTACTACCAACAGGGCTAGGTCAATGTAGTGCACTACTACCAACAGGGCTAGGTCAAAGTAGTGCACTACTACCAACAGGGCAAGGTCAAAGTAGTGCACTACTACCAACAGGGCAAGGTCAAAGTAGTGCACTACTACCAACAGGGCAAGGTCAAAGTAGTGCACTACTACCAACAGGGCAAGGTCAAAGTAGTGCACTACTACCAACAGGGCAAGGTCAAAGTAGTGCACTACTACCAACAGGGCCAGGTCAAAGTAGTGCACTACTACCAACAGGGCCAGGTCAAAGTAGTGCACTACTACCAACAGGGCAAGGTCAAAGTAGTGCACTACTACCAACAGGGCAAGGTCAATGTAGTGCACTACTACCAACAGGGCTAGGTCAAAGTAGTGCACTACTACCAACAGGGCAAGGTCAAAGTAGTGCACTACTACCAACAGGG